>NC_060897.1:2376667-2456667 GCF_014805685.1 Silurus meridionalis
TTTCTTTCTTTCTTTCTTTCTTTCTTTCTTTCTTTCTTTCTTTCTTTCTTTCTTTCTTTCACTCCTCCTTCTCACTACTCTCACTATCACTCTTCTCTATCACTCCTCTCTACCTCACTCTTACATTCTGCTGTCTCATGCCTAGACAGACAGACAGACAGACAGACAGACAGACAGACAGACAGACAGATAGATAGATAGATAGATAGATAGATAGATAGATAGATAGATAGATAGATAGATAGATAGATAGATTGATTGATTGATTGATTGATTGATTTGTGGTGCATGCGCTTTTTGAACATCAGTGTCTGTTTAATTCTTGTGCCCTGAATTCTGTTTGGAGTCTGAAAGTTAAGAGGACACTAGAAACAGCAAACTTTTTTTTTGAAGAAGGAGAGAAAGAAAAAGATGAAAAACAGAGAGAAAGCTATTGTCAGAGTGGACAGTGAAGGGAATTACACAGCACAGAGTGAAGAGATGAAAAGCCTCAAACGCTGCCATTACGCTCTGTTCCCCCTGAGGGTCTAAATTAGAGGCAGGAAAGGTTTCTCTGACATTTCAGGCCTGAGGGACACCATTTGTTTTCGCTGCCGTGTGGCTCCAAAACACGGCGGTTAATATTTGATGCGCCTCGACCCCGAGCACAAGCGCAGGAGAGACGCGCAAGTGGCTCCGGCCTAATTAAAATGTCATCGAGGCTTCTTTTTTTTCTTTTTTTTTCGGATAAAGAAACGATAAGACGTGAAAGAGAACAAAGGGCTCTGTCCTTCCCCTGACACTTATGATGACGAGGAATTGAGCGAAGCTCTTCAACGGACTTTCAGAGAAACACTGGATACTCAAATGTCAAGCCGAACACACAGAGTTCCAATCAATGCTTCGGGTTTGACGGTTGATTGATTTTAGATAATAAAATCTTCAATTAAATACCAACCCAATGAAAAGGACTGGACGTTTAACAACAACAAAAAGCAGGAAGTCCATGTTTAGAGTGTCGGATTTTAAAGAAATAAACTGCTTTAATGGCTATAAACATTCACACAAAAGGAGTGGGACACATGAAATGTTCCCTTCACTTAAACTAGGAGGATGACAATGCACAAACCCATCTCCAGGAAGATATGCTTCACATGGATTCGAGTGGAGGGTCTTCTGTTATAAAGCTCTGACCACAATCCTATGATTTTCACGCTGACTGAATCTTCTAGTCTTTTCAAATCTGCTCTTAAAAACATACTTTTTCAGGATGGATTTCAGCTGATTTCTTATTTTTCTGACGTATCTGTGATGTTTATTTTATTTATTAATTGGATTATTTATTATTATTATTATTTTTATTTTATTTTTTTACTTTATTTCATGCAATCTGACCAGATGGGCCTTTATCGACATAATTTAAAAGAACATGTGATTCATCAGACCAGACCACCTTCTTCTATTGTTTTATGGTCCAGGTCTGCTTAACAGAGGTCAGCATGGGCTCCCTGACCCTTCTATGGTCCGGTTCTGGTGCACAGGGGTCAGCATGGGCTCACTGACCGCTCTATGGTCATCGTGCGGGATCAATAAGCTGTGGGTGTCCATGATTGTGTCATTTCGGTAGGAATGAACAAAAGTATAGTTTGGAAATAGTTTGGATCTTTCTCAACTCTCAGCAGTGTGTTGTAAGAACTCTCCTCTGTGGCTGCCTGACCTCGGCTACTTCTGAACCGCCTCGTTAGCACTCCAGCTCAAGCGCTGTGTAATCAGACGTAGAAGGAGGCAGCGTCCCAAACCCACAGGTGAAGAGTATCGACACCCTAATGAGAGACTGCCGTGTTTTCTGGCACTCGAATGCCACTGGGAGAGGAGACTTCGATTCTTCTAACAGGCAGCTTCATCACCGAGGTGACTCTCCTCACATCCATTACTGCAGCTGTATTCTCTTCTGTCCACTCGTTTGTTTGTAACTGTCTGGTTTGTGTTTTTTAATCCACGCTGCTGGGAAAGGTATGGAGCTGCCCCTAACCTTCCTGACGTGTTTCGACGTAAAATGTTTTGGGTGATTTTAAAGAACGCAAACCAGGAACATCGAAGGCGGAATCGTCATGTCACCAGCTAAATTGTTTCAGATGTCTGACGGATGTGTAAAATCCCCATTTGTATACGACGCCTTTAGATGTAAGTGCATGGAATTTTCCATTTTCCAGAAATATGCTTTACGTGGGTTGGAGTGGAAGCTCTTGAGTGGCCTGCTATAGCGCTCCAACCCTGTTGAACATCTTTCACCGTGACTGCACCTCTGGCTGCCTCACCTCACCTACATCAGAACTGACAACCTTGTAGCTCCATAAATCTCCACAAAATCTAGTGGAACATCTTCAGAGAAAAGAGGAGCTTATTATCACAGGAAATGAACTCCAAACAGAATTCAGAGCACAAGAATTAAACAGACACTAATGTTTAAATCTATCTATCTATCTATCTATCTATCTATCTATCTATCTATCTATCTATCTATCTATCTATCTATCTATCTATCTATCTATTTATCTATCTATCTGTCTGTCTGTCTGTCTGTCTGTCTGTCTGTCTGTCTGTCTGTCTGTCTGTCAGTCTATCTGTCTGTCTTTCTGTCTTTCTGTCTGTCTAGGCTTGAGACAGCAGAGTGTAAGACTGAGGGAGAGAGGAGTGATAGAAAATAGTGTGAACGAGAGGAGTGATAGAGAGAGGTGAAAGAGAGGGAATGATAGATAGAGGAGTGATAGTGAGAGTAGGTGAGAAAGAGGAGTGAAAGAGATGAGTCACAGAGGGGAGTGTGAGAGAGGAGTGAAAGAAAGAAAGAAAGAAAGAAAGAAAGAAAGAAAGAAAGAAAGAAAGAAAGAAAGAAAGAAAGAAAGAAAGAAAGAAAGAAAGAAAGAAAGAAAGAAAAGATGTGTTAGGTCAAAAAATATTATAATACAAAAATATCTATCTATCTATCTATCTATCTATCTATCTATCTATCTATCTATCTATCTATCTATCTATCTATCTAACAGAGAGAGAATGAGAGAGAAGAACACGGATTATTGAAATTGGGATGTAACCTCATGGCAGAGGCAACCAAGTTTAGATTTGTTTAACATTGAAAATGTTAGTCTTTAATTAGAGACACGTCTTCCCTAATGAGATTTAAGAGCAAAGCCTGTAGGTCAAGCACATAGTGTACTGTAAAGTCTGAGAACATAGTGCACAGTGTGCCGTTTGAGACGCAGCCCAACACGACGTGGTGCGAAAAGGCGATGAATAAATTGTGAAGAGAAAAAAAAAGAATAGAAAAGAAATATAGCTAGAAGTGTGTCTCGCTGAAGCAGTGGGAGTCTGACTCAGTCTGAGCAGCGAGTCCTCAGGAAAAAAAAAACGCAGCACTTTTTTGCGATTCCCCTGGAGTGTTTCTCATTTCGAAAGGGCAGAGGAGATAATTGGAGCGATCAGGCGCGCTGAAGGGTCGTGTAGTTTTGAATTAGATCTCTTCGGCGTTCGCCTTTTACGAGTCTCTATGACAGTCTGGAGCGAAAGAGCTGACAGAATGACACGCGGCTTGGCGGATCAAAGTAAAAAAAAAGAAGAAGAAGTAAGAAAAAAACCCTGTAAGTTCCACGTTGATCCCTGATGGCTTCCGTGCTGACGCATTCGTCATGCACACGCTATGAAATAATGGCTTCCTTGTCCTATGTAGTGGTTAATAGAGTGCCATTTGGGGATTCAGTAATAAAGATGTATTCTACTGGGAGTGTGTGTGTGTGTGTGTGTGTGTGTGTGTGTGTGTGTGTGTGTGTGTGTGTGTGTTTGGGATTAGAGGAATTGAAGCATCCAGTGATGCATTTGGTTTCGATTCCCAGCACCTCATGGCATTTTAATGATTATTATTATTACGACCTCTGTAAAACAAACCCTGGCTGCTGTTAGTACAGACATCCGTCATGATCTGCTGTCTCCGTGGACGCTCACGAAATAACCTCTTCACACACATGGCCACGTCCCTGCTGCTTTAAAGCAGCACAGAATGCATCTTACTGAGTGTCAGTGCGACTCCATCAGCTCAGGGACAATGAAACCAGTTAAACATGTGGTCATGTGACCAATATATATATATATATATATATATATATATATATATATATATATATATATATATATATATATATACCATAACATAACATTAAGACCACCTGCCTACAGTAACATTGTGTTGGTCCCCTTTTGCTGCCGAAGCAGTCCGACCCATTGAGCACCACACGGATCAGCTTTTGCTTTAATGAGCCTCGGCCGCCCATGACCCTGTCACTGGTTCACCACTGTTCATTTCTTGGACCACGTCTAAAAGATACTGACCACTGCAGACCAGGAACATCCCACAATCCTTATGCTCACCCATTTTTCTATCTATCTATCTATCTATCTATCTATCTATCTATCTATCTATCTATCTATCTATCTATCTATCTGTCTGTCTGTCTGTCTGTCTGTCTGTCTGTCTGTCTGTCTGTCTGTCTGTCTGTATGGTGGTATAGTGGTTGTGGACACCAGAACATATCCCATCCCACCCTCAGTCCCTATTATTAATCTGATGTAATAATAAGATCCACTGTTCTGGGAAGATGTTTGACTGTAGGTGATGTGAGGAGACCTGGAGTGCCTTCAGCATCCCAATTTATTCATGTTTAATAGGGTTGGAGCTCTTGAGCAGGAAATCTTCCATTCCACCCATGGATCGCAGATCTTCATGAGGCTGGCTTTGTGCACAGGGCTATTGTCATGCTGGAACACGTTTGGGTCTCCTAGATCAAGTGAAGAGAAATTTTCATATAACCAAATGCATTCAAAGACCCATATACAATTGTGTTTAAGGCCCTTGCTAAAGGGTCCAAGAGTGGCAGCTTGGTGTGGCTGGGATTTGAACTCACTACCAATAACCTTAACCACTAAGCTACCGCCTCTGCATATCAATGTAGTACGCCAGTTTGGATAAATAGTGTTTGTTTAATAAGAAGTTGTAACAAATAATCATTCAGTTTCGGCAAGAAATTAAAGGAGCTTATAGCTCCCTGGTGGTCTAGTGGTTAGGATGCGGCGCTCTCACCGCTGCGACCTGAGTTTGATCCCCGGTTAGGGAACCAACCCCAGCCACTCTTAGTGCCGGTCCCAAGCCCGGATAAATTGGGGAGGGTTGCGTTAGGAAGAGCATCCAGCCTAAAAACATGTGCCAAATCAAACATGCGGAGGATCCGCTGTGGCGCCCCCTAATGGGAGAAGCCGAAAGAAAGTTTTTATAGCTACCAATAGCTACAAGCCAAAAAAGAAACTCCTTCCTGAAAGATTTACATCACAGCTTTAGTGTTACATATGGGAAGTGGAGCTCATGTGTTTATGATCAGAAGGTTGTGAGTTTGAATCCCAACACTCCACAACTACTCAGTGTAAAAATGCGCTAATTTTAAGGATTTCTGCTCATCGCTATAAATAAAGGATGTCATCCAAGTGGCATAAAGGTAAAAGTTGACACTGGAGACTCCTTCCACTAAGCTGATGCTAAAGAAATGATCTATTTCAAATTCTAATTTTATTTGTCACACACATATACAGAATACGACATGACAAATAGAAATACAATATTAAACAAAAAAAATAATAAAGTAATGTAAAAATAAATAAATAAATAAATAAATAAATAAGTATTAAAGTATATTAAAAGTATAGTCTAACTATAAAGTATGAAAATAAGGTTAATATATATAATATATAATCTCTGAAAAAAAATATATACACATGAATTAAACAGAAAGTTATGAATATGGAAAGATATTGACAGAAGTAGAGATTAAAGTGTCTGATTTCTGATTGGAAGCAGATAAAGTTTCTGCGGTGTTGCTTCTACACCAAACCAATAAAATAAAACATGCAACAGTCACGAAGCAAAATTTGTTTACACAAACCGAGGCATGACTTCGGGCGAAACCTTGTCACCCTGCGAAGACAAACAGCGTCGATTACGGACGTCGCTGCAGGAATGTTTCAGCTCGAGGCGAAACACATTCAGCTCCGTTATGAGAGACAGAAAAACAAAAATCTCCAGGTTTCTCTCATGTCTTTTGGGCTGATATCCATTTTCTAAATGTATTTCTTTATGTATTGAACGAAGACCGTTATCCATCCATTACATATTAAAAGTAGAGAAAGAAAAGAGAAATCAGATGTTCGCTCACATTGTTCATATTAAAGGTAAAGGACTTGACAGATTACACACACGATATACCGTTCGCTTTCCTTTTCGCAAATATTGAACCAATTGAATAAATAAATCCTTTCCGATCGACCAGACGATAAATTCAGACCTTCTCACCATCCATTATTCATCTACATTATTTGAAAATTGCACCAAAAACGATTCCATTACCGAGTCTTCAGATCAGGGTTAGACAAAAAACCCTCCAAAGCCCCGTTTCACCTACAGATCAAAAACAAGGCGATAAATATCGACGTGCTGGACGCTCTGGAGATCTCCAGAGAGCTGAGGGTCTGGCTGTGATGATCCCTATGCCTAGCACAAGAGTATAAACCTATAATCCTGATCAGATTTTAGTGCATCACAGCCACTGAGAAAAAAAATACACATCCCTAAATTCCATCAAATCTCAAGGAGAACTTTGGAAAGATGCAACTATCGTAGCACCTTCTTAAATACTCACTATGGGTGAATGTTTGTGGACACCCAACCATAGGATTTGGGTGTGCTTTTTAAACATCACAATCTGGTCCTTTTATAGTGACCTGCATTCTTCTGAGAAGATAAAGATGAGTAGGTAAGGTGAGGAGGTGAGGTGAGGTGAGGTGAGGTGAGGAGACCAGGGGTGTGTGAAAAATTCATCTCAAAGGTGTTAGCTCTATAGTAGGATATCTTCCACTCCAACCAATGGAAAGCATATCTTCATGGAGCTGGCATGGTGCACAGTGGAACAGGTTTGGGTCTAGTTCAACCAAAATACAATTCAATTGTGTGCCTTCAACTGGAACTTCAACTTTAAGTCCTAACACTTATCATTATACAGTGTATATAACCAACACTGGAAAAAACATTCAGGGTTTCAGCGATCGCTCTAGGCATAATAAATAAGGAGCTGGTGTTTGCTGGAATGAAGAACAACAACGTCATTATTTCCATTACGTTCTCCTTTAGCCTTAAGAAGCTTAGATACTTTGGCAGTGCTTTATGATTTGCCTGAAAAATGTAGGATTATGGATCTATGATCTATGCATCATGCATCACAGCATCTGAAATAAGCTCTGGCCGAGTTTTTCAGCTCTGCACACTTCAGAACAAGACCCTGATCTGGTCTGATTTAGAGAATGCCATATGATGGAATGAGATTAGCTGGGACTAAAACGAACCTGATGTATTTATTATCTGCACAAACTTCTTCAAAGTCTTCAAATCAAGATTTCTTATACATCATCATCTCAGTTAGAGTGGATTCCTGGCTACATTCCACATATCTGACAACGAATCATGCTGATATTCTATTGCAGAAAGAATTGTGGACATGGGGACATTTATTTAGCAGTTATGGAACGAGTCCTCAGTGTCAGCATTTTGACCATCTTCAGGACAGAGAAGTTTGTGGGTTCTTGGTAGCATAGCAGCTGTTTCTAGCTGCCTTGGCACACATTATAACAAAATCTATATCAATGAATTCACGTCAGAATGTGCTTGATCACAACACCGCTATTAAAGTTAGCAAGCGTATTACATACGTAAGGGAATACGTGATTATACTCCATGTATGGAGGTGAACAGCTCGAGGTGAAGCAGAGAGCATTAAAATAGTGTCCCACCTCACACCTAGCCATGGTTTATCACTTTACACCATGGTCACTTCACAGTGTTGATGAGTTAAAGCGGTCATTGATATCTTCAGAGCAAAACGGACTAAATGGCTTTGTTCTTTCAATCATTTTTACGGCTTGTAACGTCTAGAATTATGCTGCTCTGACTCACACACAGAGATGAAACCATGCCAGAAGATTACGTTATTTTTTTTATGAATTGTAATAGTTTGGTTAGACGGCAAGAAAGAGAATCACGTGTGTGTGCTACGTCTCTGCTAATAATGAAGATTTTGGAGTGAAACTCCTGGTGCCGATTGTTTGTTCAAATTCTCGTTTGAACCTTCTCAAGTTCATCTTGTACCTCCACCCATTTTTAAAATCTCAGTATTAAGCATATGTTACGCCGCACGCTGAAATTCTCCATGGAGTGAGGTGATTAGAAAGTGTCCACAAAAGCTGTCTCACTTTGAATAAAACTGGAACCAGGAGTTCCAGTTAGGACGTTTTCAGGTTACTTACCTAACATTAGTATATTTTATGAATTGTAGATAATATTTTAGTATAAGATGCTGGTACTTGGGCCTAAAATGGGCATTTACTCAGCTAGAAAACTTCAAGGACATTACACATTATACTACAAAACTTCAGCACCGGCACCTCCCTCTACCTCCTGCTGCCAAAAACGCAGCTATGCCTAATTTCCCCACTAGAAACCCTAAGCGTCAGGACCACACACTCTCCTGCTGTTTCCTCTTCGGCTCTCATTTCCTGCGTCAGCTACAGTGAAGAACGTCGCCTCTCCAGACTTGGAAGAAACCGCAGGGAAACCCCTGGAGCTCCTCTGGTTTTGGGAAGAGCTCCCAAACAAGCACTTAAGTAGCAAAGCGGGGGCTCGTTGACGTATTTCCACGATGCCTCGTGCGCACAGGCCCCCTTTCCGCAAGATTATTTTGGCAAATCCAGAGCTGAGAACAAGGTGGGACGAGGCTCTGTGGAGACGTAGGAACAGTTGGAGAGGACTGCAGTGAATAAGACAGAAATGAATACAGACATGTTTATAGTAGTGATCATAATTCCCTTATTGATGGGGTTCAGGGTTGCCTTTGGAACCGTCTCTGGTAATTTGATCAAACATTTCTGAGCTCCGTTGTTCGCTTCTTTGGTCGTAATGACACTAAATTGAGCCAATCAATTGAGCCCATCACGTCATCACATCATTACACCCTGTAAGACCAACGTTCTGAAATCGTTGGACTGTGCAATCATAATCTGAGACAGCCAAAAATCAAGCCAAAACTCCAACTCTGGCTGGTTGTCATAGCAACATTTAGCATTGGGGGATGCAGGTAGCAGTCTGCTTTTCTCAACAAATCGGTTTTCTTGCTGCAAAACGTAAACATTCTGGAGGGATATAAAATTGTATGTAAAATTCAGCCGGATATAAACTGCCTCATGCACTCTACGCGATATTGCCAAACGTTTGCAGACACCTGACCTTTCCTGCCGTATGTGGTTCTTCCCCAAACTGTAACCACAAAGCTGGAGGTTCACAATTGTATAGGACATCTTCAGATGCAGTAGCATTACATTTTGCGTTTACTGGAATTTGGAAAGCCAAACTTGTTCCAGCATGGTAATGCACAAAGCCCAGCTCCATGAAGATATGGATCTTGAGTGGCCTGATATAGAGCTCTGATCTCAACACCTTTGATAAATTGGCCTCCTCACCTCACCTGCATCTTTACTAACACAAATATCCACAAGCACACTCCAAAATCTCGTCTTCTGCCCAGAAGATTAGCGGGAGCTATAGGAGCAAATTGGGACTAAATATGGAATGCGATGCTCAAAAAGCACAAACCATACCCATCACCAGGTGTCCGCAAACTTCTGGCAGTATAGTGTATCAGGTATCACACCACCTATCAAGTGCTCTACACGTTTTTCACCCCGTGGGTGAGTCGCTGCACCGATTCACTCCATATTCGCTGGACGTGCCCATGTCTACTCAACCAATGGTCGCTCATGTCACCAGAAATCTCCAGAGGTCATTGAAAGTAAATGCTTTCTGGTCTCTTTGTCAAAATTCTTACTTTGCCTCTTATTTTAAATACATACATCAAACACATCAACATAGTGCTTAGAATACACACCTATTTCCATTACATTTATTAGCTGGTTGTTGTGACACAAAAGTTAGCATGTTTTTGCTAACTGAGCACTTCCTGGTTAAAGAGGAACACTGTTCATTACATGTTCCATTAAAAACCTTACATTTACTGCTGTACGAAGATCATTTTCTCCTGTACCAGACATTCATTTATTTCAAATGTCCTTAAATGTCCATTATATAACTGCTTTTCTAGTTTCATTAAACTTCCAAGCCCCGCCCAACACCCATCCTCCAAAACAATCCCTGCTGAAACCATACCAAAGTGCTGCTATGATTTCTTTTCAGAACTTCTTCATTTGTTTTCCGAACGCAAACTCGTCTAATTCATGGACACTTGTTTGCTTTTGATTCCATCACATCACTCTGTCCTGTTGTCCAAGGAGACGGCCACAGACTCAGCAAGGTGAAAGTAAACAAAGCCACAGGTGCTCAGAGCTGTCAGTTTAGATCAACACCAGAAAGGCATGTTGCTGCTACAGGAGGAGGAGATGCCAGCTGACTGCTGGTTACATAGGTGTGGAATTCACACTAATGATTACACTGACGGATAACAGCATTAAAAAATATAATAATATAAAGTTGAGGATAAAAACAGAAACCACACCTTTTTAGCTAGGGAACAGAATCAGAAGCCACGCCTCCTTTACTAAGAAACAGAATCAGAAGCCATGCCCCCTTCACTAAGCAACAGAATCAGGAGCCACGCCTCCTTCATTAAGGAACAGAATCAGAAGCCACGCCTCCTTCACTAAGGAACAGAATCAGAAGCCACGCCTCCTTCACTAAGGAACAGAATCAGAAGCCACACCTTCTTCACTAAGGAACAGAATCAGAAGCCATGCCTCCTTTATTAGGGTTCAGAATCAGAAGCCACGCCTTCTTTACTGAGGACCAGAATCATAAGCCTCGCCTCCTTCACTAAGAAACAGAATCAGAAGCCACGCCTCCTTCACTAAGAAACAGAATCAGAAGCCACGCCTCCTGCACTAGTTTAGGAACAGAAATAGAAATCACACTTCCTGCGCTAGGGAACAAAATTAGAAGCCACACCTCCTTAGCTGAGAAGCCACACCTCCTTCACAACCATTTTAACTGCATAACTCAAGGCAAAATAATATTACAATTACTTGTTTGTTTGTTTGGTTGGTTGGTTGGTTGGTTGGTTGATTGTTTGTTTATCAGTTTGCCTGCTCAGATACCTGATCTTGAATGAAAGAACCCCTGAGTAAAAAGCAGTAGTGGGGTGGTGTCTGGTACTGAATTATATTTTTGACGCATCTGCACACAAATCATTTTTGGAAGTTTTGCTTCACCGCATTTGAATGTGTAAGACTTTTTATTCCACTACGTTTTAGAAAAACCTCCACCTCATAAAAAGTGTTATATAAGAAGTCCAACGGTTCTGCTGAGGATGTGTGTGGGGTGAAGGTTCTCTCAGTGTGTGTGTGTGTGTGTGTGTGTGTGTGTGTGTGTGTGTGTGTGTGTGAAAACTCTATTTATCTTAATTATCTAGTGTGCAGGGCAATTGAACACTCACCTGCATTCATTATTCATATATACACTCTATACTGCCAATTGTGATATTGGGACACATTTTCCACCCATATATGGTTCTTCCCCAAACTGTTACCACAAAGTTGGATTCACACAATTGTACTGGACATCTTTAGATGTGGAAGCATGAAATTTCCCCATGGTACTAGGAGACCCAAACCTGTTCCAGCATGCTACATTCCACCTTGCCCCTGTGCACAAAGCCAGCTCCATGAAGATCTGCTTCACATGGGTCTGAAGATGTGGAAGATCTCCTGCCCTAGAGCTCCAAACTCTATTTACATGAACAAATTTGGATGCTGACTGCACCCCAGTCCTCTTCACCTCACCTACATCATTACCTGACTCTACTAACACACTTGTGGCTACACAGGTCCACTCCAAAAGCTTGTGAGACATCTTCTCAGAAGATTGGAGATTATTATAAGAGCATATACGAACTAAGTGTAGAATTGGATTATTCTGTACCCATACGTACTGCTGTTTTGAAAAGGTTCATTCATGTTCTTCTCATTTCTGCATTTATTCTCATAGTCTTTAAAATGAGTGCTTGAGGTCCATTACATTTTATGGAAAAGTCTCGAATAAGCAAATAAATTAAAATACAAAAAAAAAACGTCAGGACACATTTGTGTAACTGTTGCAGCATCTGGTGTCCACTGAAGCCTGAGGTGTTTGGAGCTGTTGCTGTTTCTTAATGAATGACTGACACAATGCGTAGACGGAGAACCCTGTGACGCAGAGCTCGCAAATCCTAAACACCTGCTCTCTCTCTCTCTCTCTCTCTCTTTAACACACACACACACACACACACACACACACACTACACCAAGTAAACCACTGTGGGCTTCTCATATACTGTTTTAAACTGTGAGTTGTTTTAATAAATCAAACTGCACTTCTTAAGAAAATAAAATCATGGCTCGGTCATGTGATGATCCATTGAACTCGTCCCTCAATCAGAAGCTCCTCCTGCTTTTAATCATGTTCTCCTAGTGTACTCAATAGACCTTCACTGTGCCTGAATAATGAATAGGTTTCCATTTAAGTAAATTCACTTACCACTCATTTGCCCATTCCAGGTGTAGCCTATCCGCTGATAAACACAGTATTAGTTCCCAATCTGTCCATCAGTGGACCACCAGGTGGACATCAGTGGAAAGGGACCACCAGGTGGACATCTTAGCAGATATTTTTCGCCTGTTAGTTAGCATTTATGTGTCCAGAGTAATCAATAATAAAAGTAATCTAATTGGTCAGAAGGTGTTGATTTAGTTCCTATAAAAGCAGCAGCTACTCATAATAATGCACTCGTTCCAATATACACCTGTAGCTATAGTGACCTTCATGGTGGATCACATTATCTAGATGGATGGATGGATGGATGGCCAGGTGGATGCATGAACAGACAGATAAACTGAAAAGGAGAGAAAGAAAGGAGACACATTGAATAGATAGATGAGTGAATTGATAGATAGACGTCTGGGTGGGTGGATGTATGAATGTATGGGTTGTTGAATGGATTGACAGATTGATGGGTGGGGGGGTAAATAAATGGATGGATAGACTGATGGTTAGGTGGATGGATGAATGAATGGATTAACTGAGGGGTGAGTGAATAGATGGATGGATGGATGGATGGATGGATGGATGGATGGATGGATGGATGGATGGATGGGAAAACAAATGGGTGGGTGAGTGTTTGGATAAACAAATGGATTGGTGGATGGATGGATGGATGGATGGATGGATGATGGATGGATGGATGGATGGATGAGCAGATGGATGAGCAGATGAATGCATGAACAGACAGATGAACTGATAAAGGACAGAAGGAAAGGCAGACAGATTAGATAGATAAATGGGTGATTTGAAGAATGGTGTGTGGGTGGGTGGGTGCATGAATGTATTGGTTGGTGAATGGATGGATGGATGGATGGATGGATGGATGGATGGATGGATGGATGGATGGATGGATGGAAGGAAGAAAGGATGGATGGATGGATGGATGGATGGATGGATGGATGGATGAATGAATGGATGGATGGATGGATGGATGGATGGATGGATGGATGGATGGATGGAAGGAAGAAAGGATGGATGGATGGATGGATGGATGGATGGATGAATGAATGGATGGATAGACAAATACATTTCCTTGAAACCAAAGGGGAAAATTGGAGTTGAAGATGAAACTTTTACTAAATTAATGAGTGAATGAATGAATGAATGAATGAATGAATGAATGAATGAATGAAAGTAAGCAGAGAAGGAAAAGCAAAGTCACGGAGGGTCTTTCAAAACAGCACTTGAACCAAGCCCAGGTGTAAGAACTGCTATTTTCCCTTTTGTTTGTTTGTTCCTCTGCAGCTGATTGATGGGATGTGAGTTTATCCAGATCTGTGTCTCTGCACAGGCGGGAAGCTTCACCTCGCCATCCACCTGCCACAACAATTTACAACTCTGTCTTGGGATTACATTTGATTGTGTGTGTGTGTGTGTGTGTGTGTGTGTGTGTGTGTGTGTGTGTGTGTGTGTGTGTGTGTGTGGTGTAAGAGCCTCAGCATAGACAAAAGACTATGAAAATCCTTCCCCACAAGACAATGCCATCAATCTAATACATGTACTGTGTTGTATTTAGTTTCCAGCTCAAAACTTGTATAATTCTTTTCACATAGTAGCATGTCATGCATTTCACCCCCAGGACTTCAGTGGTGTCCTACCTGCATCAATCCACCTCATCCCATCATTATGACGCCACGTCTATAGAAACCATTAACATTATAGAGAAGCGCAGTAGAACAGAACTCTGCATCACACACAGGAATCTCATACAGCAAGAATGAATATTGTTACTAAAGCAGGAAACCCAATGAACACAATTCAACTACAAGTTTTCTTTCACTGGAGCCACAACGGCACCTCCTGCAAACATCATCTCTAGCAGTAGCATCGACATTCACCTCATCAAATGACCTTGTGCATTTTTGTGCATTCTTTTTCTGTGCATTACGGTTTACATGGGGGTTTGAAATGAAGGCAAACTGTGTGTCTTTTTTGTGCAATTTCTTCATCAAATTATAAGCGTAACAACTTTTTTTAAGTGTTCTGGTCGACCTTTTCTCGCAATGTCTTGAAAAGTCCATCTTGAAAATGTCCTCAAACGTGTTTCAGTGACCAAATCAGTTTCTTCTTCTCTGTCTGTCGTCGTGAAATGAAAAAAAAAACTGCTATTAAATCCACACGGATATATTAAAGCTGGTGCAGTTTGCTACAGATGCAGTCGGCGAACTCTGACTAGTGCGCTCTCTGACCGTCCGATCAAAAAAGGACGTGAAAATATTAATAGATGCCTTCTAGAGGGCTTCTGAGTCACAATCTGAATGGTTAAAGCTACAGTTTTAAGCAACTTGGATTGTATGCAATAGGACGCCTGCGGTGTTCACAGTGAAGGCTCAAGGCAGATAGGTACAACTGCTTCAGGTAAAGGAATGGCAGAAATCTGATTGAAAAGAAACTCTAACCAAAATTTCCACTCCTAGCAGCAGCATACCTGAGGGAAAAGCCATAAAATCCACAGAACGGACTAATGGGAATAACTGCACACATATTCATGAACAAAAATGTAATAAAACACAAGTAAGTGCTCCTGATGGAGTTTAAACAGTAGAGAAGGCACATTATGAGAAGGCAGGTGGTCTCAAAAAGTTTCCAGACTAGCTCTGTTCCAGCTCTGTCTCTTTTACCGAAGGTCCTCCCTCAGACGCTATAACCTGGCAGTAGAACTTGCTATTAATGTTGTGGCCCCTGTGGACAAGTTCTCGATGCACAATGTCGTAAAATAATATGAGCATGCGCTTGATCGAGCTGCGGACCCGCCTTGCCTTTTTTCGGTCATGTAGATGATTAGATTTTCCACTGTGAAGACTGTTGGTTTATGTCAGGGTCGAACACTTACACTCAAGATTCGTCACCTGTAATGATCCTTGACAAGGACAAGTCGTCCTCGGCACACTGACAGGGTTCTTGGCAAATTGCGACGCGGTGTTCCTTCTGCTCCTGGGCCAGCAGCCTTGGCAGCAAGTTAAAATCACACATGGTTTCAAGAAGAAGGTCTTCCTGATCTCTCCTCATCTTTTGGTGATGTTCTCCCACTCTTCAAGCATCAAGTATCTGCCACTCAAAACACCTTGAACGACTCGTTGAAGAATCACAAGAAACAAACTTGCCGAAACATGTCACACATGATCCAAATCATGTGGCAGATTTGCCCAGTTTCACGCAGAAAATTACATTTCTAACTCGCTGTCCATGATGAAATCGCACACGTGATGACGTCATCACGTGATCAGAACAGCACCAGTTTCACAGCTCTCGCTGTACACAGGACGATGTATGTTGGCACACTTACTAATGAATGTCGGTGCTCCCTGTGACTGTGTGTGCGGCCTTGTGCTGCCATCTGTTGGCGTGTTATAAAACTAGTTTCTAAATTATTCGATACCACCTCGTATGTTACTACAGGAACAACTCCACATCAACTGATCAGTGAACCCATCAGGAGATGTTTATTCAACATTTTAGCGAAGGAGTCTCCAGTTACAGTGTTTTGTAAGACTCAGTGGTAAATCTGCAACATTTTGGGACACCAATGAGTTTATGCATTTTGGAGTTTCTCTGTAAATGGTGACTGGTTGGAGAGGCTGAAGAGGGAACGGCTACGTTTATAGCTGCTGTAATCTAAGTGAGAACAGGAGCTAATATTAAATGCACCTACAAAACGAACAGCTATTAGGAATTACTGTGGAATAGAAGGAATAGTCAAGTCAAGTCAAGTTTATTTCTATAGCGCTTTTCACAACAGACATTGTCTCAAAGCAGCTTTACACAAATCAACAGTGATGGTGAATGGTGTGAATTTGTCCCTGATGAGCAGCCGTGGCGACTGTGGCAAGGAAAAACTCCCTTAGATGTTATGAGGAAGAAAACTTGAGAGGAACCAGACTCAAAAGGGGAACCCATCCTCATTTATAAAATAAAACATGTGGATTGACCTGAGATGTCCTTAAATGATTTACTCGTTCCAGCTTCACACCTCCAATTTTACTCTTGGACCAGAAATCTTTTATACAGAAAAAAAACCTGAACAAATGAGTAAGCATCGATGATTTGCGCTCCATTTGTGCGGCTTCAGAGTGTGAATGACTTGTCTGTAGTCAGTGCAAGCTGCAGACCTTTGTGTGAATATTT
This sequence comes from Silurus meridionalis, assembly GCF_014805685.1. Classification (NCBI taxonomy): domain Eukaryota; kingdom Metazoa; phylum Chordata; class Actinopteri; order Siluriformes; family Siluridae; genus Silurus; species Silurus meridionalis. Next base: position 2,393,496 of record NC_060897.1, read on the forward strand.
CACACCTTAAAAGGAACACGCAATCATCCCGACTCGTCATTTCCAGCATTTCCTTGCAGCATCGTTTCATCAACCCTGATGATCACGGTGAAACTGATAATAAACGCGCTTAGCCGACAGAGCCGGATTGTATCGTTGTAATCCGATCTTCAGAACAACATCTTCCCAGATGCATTACTGCAGCTTATAGGCTTGCTGGCTCGCATGACTCTGCATCATCCTAATGATCCGGGGCAAATTCGTGCAGTTAGTGAGTAAACCCGCTGACGTCGGGAACATAATCGGGGGTCTTCTGGCCGAGCTGGCTCCGTAACTCGGCCCCTGAGGAGAGGCAGAGCGAGAGAGGAGAGAATGCGTCAGCGTTCCCCAGGCTAAATGCAGCCCTTCTGACATGGTGAGACAACAGTCAAAACCCGTCATCGTCTCACATCGTCATCATTCACACGCCGGCTGATTTGATGGCGTGTGACAGCCGCGACGAGAAGAACTTGTTTTCGTGGCTTTTACAGCAGGGGGTCGAAAAGTGACATTTGTGTATTTAATCCTGAGAACGTTCCTCTAAACATATGAGGTTCTTCATCTGTCCTGTAAAATGTGACTCCAGTAAAATTAAAAGTGTCCCTTCAAACTTTCACTTGATTAAAAGTACAAAAGTGTTTTGCCTTCAAATGTACTTAAGTTTCCAAAGTACTGATTTATTACAACTATAATGTTCCTGTTATCATTTTTATCACAAGACTCTTTACTTAATCAACTCAGTTTATGTGAAAAGACTCGATTATGACTCTCAGCACACAGATCTATTAATAGAATGACATTAATGACTCAAACACTGATTGATTTCTATTTCAATTATGCAAATAAGTCCACAGGTGCTGTGGCAAGTTTAAGTCAGGAGTTTCTAAATGTTCTGCTTGCAGTTGTGTATGTTGGTGATCAGTAGATACATCAAGCGCCAATCAACAAGTGTAAAACAGAGCGTGCGCTCGATCCTGATTGGTGGTTTGTTGCGTGTTTGAGCAGTTACGTTTTTATCCTCATAAATAAAAAGGAACGACTGATTTCACTAAAAATAGTTGAGTACAAAGTCAAATATTTTACTTTGAAATGTAGTTAAATTACAGTAAAAATCTCCCCAAATGAAAAAACTCTTCAGTAAAGTACAAATACACGAAAAATCTACTGAAGTACGGTAACGAATTACATTTACTTTCTATCATGTTATGGATCCAATGACATCCTTTACAATTGTGCATCATGTGCTCTGCTCCCTAAATCACTTTCTACAGGCACATCATGGTGCTAAACCCATTTACATGAATCATGAAACCGCTATATTTTTATTTTATTATCTTTTCTTTTGAATATTATAATCTATCAGCCAAGTCGGAGTTTTATTATTATTCATGAGTAAATTGTTGCCGTTGAAGTGTAGCTGATTTGCTGTGTGTGTGTGTGTGTGTGTGTGTGTGTGTGTGTGTGTGTGTGTGTGTGTGTGTGTGTGTGTGTGTGTGTGTGTGTGTGTGTGTGTGTGTGTGTGGGGGTATGGTGGTGGTGTGTGTGGGTGTTTGTGTGTGTGTAGATGTGTGGGTGCGTTGTGTGGATGTTGTTGTGTGGCTGAGTGGGTGTGTGGGTGCGTGTAGCTGTATGCATGGCTGTGGGTGTGTGTATCTGGGTGTCTGAGTGTGTGAGTGTCTGGGTGTGTGGGTGCGTGTAGCTGTGTGTATGGCTGTGGGTGTGTGTGTCTGGGTGTGTGGGTGGGTGCGTGTGGCTGTGTGTATGGCTGTGTGTGTGTGTGTGTCTGGGTGTGTGGGTGTCTGAGTGTGTGGGTGCGTGTGGCTGTGTGTATGGCTGTGGTGTGTGTGTGTCTGGTTGTGTGTGGGTGTCTGGGTGTGTGGTGTGTGTGTCTGGGTATGTGGGTGCGTTGTGTGAATGTGGGTGTCTGGGTGTCTGGGTGTGTGGGTGCATGTGGCTATATGTATGGCTGTGGGTGTGTGTGTTTGGGGGTGACTGGTTGTCTGGGTGTCTGGGTGTGTGGGTGCGTTGTGTGTGTGTGGGTGTGGAAAAAATGAATGGAAAAAAAAAATCTGCTGTTTGCATGTGCATGTTCTGTTGAACCAAAAGTTTCCATGTGCAGTGTTTATTATTGATTTGTATGTAGAAAATCCATTTGCACAACCTTCTGTACTGTTCTGTGCTGGTCAGCGCTACTGTGTTACTTTTTCCTTTTCTCATGTTGTCTCTTGTCTCTTGTCTTTTGTTCATTTTGTTTGTTTGCACTATATGTTGCACAGGTACTTTTTTGAAGCATTTGATCCAAAACTCATTTTCTTCTGTCTTTTGTTTGTTTTCTTCTCAATTGCTTTTCTTTTTTTGTTGTTTTTATAAAAGAAGAAACATTTGTAACTGACTCATTTAGCATTAGCATTTCTAATACATCCTGTCTTGTGGAGTATCAGCAGGTCTCCTGGTGTGCAGTGGTTTGTACCTTCTACCAAGACTGCTCCATGGAAGGACAAGCTCTGGGTCACAGGTGCTCAAAGCTCATTGATCCACATGAGGAGCAAAGGCTAGGCCAGATACCAGCAAATCTATGAAGATGAGTCAAATGAAAGCGTTCATTTTTTTTTTTTCCTGCAGCATTTATTAAAATTTTCAACAGAAGGCCATTTTATTCCCTGCAAGTGTTTCAGCTCTTAATGGGATCCCACTGAGCTTCCAGATTCCTCTTTGCCAGAAAACAAATCCATTTTTCTCCTTTCCTGCAGTTTTCTCAGTTTTCATAAAATCTCACAGAAATGTTTTTATGTCAATCTTCAGCTCCGGTACATATCTATTTCATTGCTGACATTTATGAAGCCTTATGCCATAATACCTGAGGAAATACAGCCTAGAAATTAAACAGCGTGATCTGAATAATTAAACAGCTTGCTAAATAATCTGCTCATCACCACCGACATGTGACATCCATCACCAGAGGTGACGGGTTGAAATATTTCTGCTTGACTCGACGTAAACAGGAGATAAACTCAGCTCTTGATATCGGGTAGCGAACATGAGCATACACAATAAAAAAGGATGTCATGCATATAATTCAAAGAGGTTTAGAGAGAGAGAGAGAGAGAGAGAGAGAGAGAGAGAGATGAGATGAGATGAGTGTGTGGGCAGGGTGTGGGTTCGTGTTCATGCTTTTGTATTTTCACCACACAGTGCATCATCACAGCTGTGAGTGATTGTTCACAAACTTCCTGGTAGAAGATCTCAGTGTGTCTTAATCATGGCCTTGAGTTGATCATCGTCTGGATCCAGAACAGTACCACCGGACAATCAGACCTTCTGTGTCCTGTGTTTAGCTTCTTCTTCCTCTCCTTCTTTCACATGTCCCCCCTCTGCACATGACCAAACCTTGTCTCACCTTGTCCCCAAAACGTCCTACCTGCCAGGTCCCTCTGTTACACTAAATTTTGATTCCTGTTAATCCTCCTCACTCCCGATGAAAATCTCAGGTCATGTCCACATTAATACGTTTCGGTTTGAAAACTTTTATTTTTCTCTATTGTTTGACCTTCTGTCCACAGTTAGAGAAGGAGATGTCAGTCAACGGAAATGCAGCATATGGACAAATTAGAAACTGCCGTTTTCGTCTAAAAACCATTCATCGTCCATGATTAGGTTTTCAGTCGTTTCCCAAAAGTTGCTCAACCACACTGAACCGTCTGAATGTTTACGTCCCTGTACTGAGCATTTTCTAATCCTAGGACGCTTCGATCCGCGTCATTTCCGCCTGCCGTTTATTTACTTTCCGACTCTTGATAATGTCGCTGCAATGACAAAAAATCTGCCATCGATTTTAAAAGCATCCTTTTTCAAAGTCCACACAGGGACGTGAGAACGGCGTTTTCCAATGTGCCCACTTTGGAGAGCGTTTTCAATGTTCTCAGTTTGGATGCTCTGTCAAAACTGAAATAATCTTAGTCATTGCCACGATGTTTCAAAGAGCCGGAAATTAAATGAACACCAGACGGAAAAGCAAGTTGAAGAGGCTTACGTTTTCTGCGTGTGCATTAAAGGGATGTAAGCGTTTTTTTACTGATATACCCCATGTCTCTCCTCTGGGGACTGAAAACTGAAAACGAAAGCGTGGGCATGGTTTCCAAATTTCTCAGAATTTGTGTAGATGTAGCACCAGGATCTTCCATTCTGCCACCTCTAGCGCCGCCTCCTGTTTGGAAGCTAATGTAGCTGACAAGTATGAGTATATAGCTCCCAGTTTAGCACTGTGTAAGATGCATTTCCACATTCGCCACCTATCATAATAAGAGTAAATCATAATTTACATTTACGACATTTGGTGGACACCTGTATCCAGAGTGACTTACAATTATCTCCTTTATACAACTGAGCAGTGTTAAAAGACAGGAGGTGGAGCTGGAGGTAGCAGAGCTGAAGATATTGAGATGTTCATTGGGAGTGACGACGATGGACAGAATTAGAAATGAGTTTATTAGAGGGACAGCACATGTAGGATGTTTTGGAGACAAGGTGAGGGAGGTGAGATTGAGATGGTTTGGACATGTGCAGAGGAGGGACATGGGGTATATCAGTAGGAGAATGCTGAGGATGGAGCCACCAGGAAGGAGGAAAAGAGGAAGACCAAGGAGGAGGTTTATGGATGTGGTGAAGGAAGACATGCAGGCAGTTGGTGTGAAAGAGGCAGATGTAGAGGACAGGGGGGTATGGAGACGGATGATCCGCTCTGGTGACCCCTAATGGGAGAAGCTGGAAAAAGAAGAAAAAGATACAACTGAGCAGTGCAGGGTTAAGGGCCTTGCTCAGGGGCCCAGCAGTGACCGCTTGGCAAATGAATCGGGAATCCAACATTTTAACCACCATTCAATATTTCTCCAATATTTTGTGTGGTTATTTGATTATCTATTGTCTAATGCATAATCTACCAGGGGAAGGTGATTAAGGCATTGGACATTAGCTCAGAAGGTCATTAGTTCAAATCCCAGCCACACTATACTACCACTCCTGGGCCCCTGAGAAAGGCCCTTATCCCACAGCTCCTTAGTTGTATGAATGAGATAAATATAAGTCGCTCTGGAAAAAGGCTTTTGCCCAAATACCATAGATGTCAAATCAGAACAGTGTTTTGTTCCACGAAACTACTGTATTTTCTGGACTTTAAGCTACTTTTTTCCCACGCTTTGAAACCCGTGTCTTAAACAATGATGCGGCTAATTTATGGATTTTTCCTGGGTTTTTCCCGGTTTCACAAACTTCAAGCCAAAAAACGGAGACCCATAACATTAGACCAATGAAACTGCAGAACGGGTTCAGGTGAACCAATGAAACTCTTTATATTAAATCAGATGCGCTCCCACTGAATCGGGCCGCACCACATCATAAATATGGATGATGTTCCTCTGACGTTTGACCTGCCGCTCACTCAGACTGTCTACAGGAAATGTGAATCATTCGTCACGCTGAAAACAACCGGGCATGAAAATACACTTCACCTGTGTTCTGAGCTGCACGGCATCGGGAGAAAAGCTTCACCGATGGTGATTTTTAAACGCACGACGATGCCAAAAGATAAACTCTCAAGAGAAATAGTTGTGAAAGAAGGAGGAAGACAGTGAACAATGACTTTCTTGGTAGGCTACTGTTTAGATACAAGCCGTGTAACAGACACTGTCTTTCATTAAAGCCTGTGTAAAGTTCATTAGTTTCAGTGTAGACACCTGCGGCTTATAGACAGGTGCGGCTTATTTATGTTCAAAATGAAAATCTTTGTCAAATTCAGTGGGTGCGGCTTATATATGGGTGCGCTTAATAGTGCGGAAATTACGGTAATCAAATGATTTTTCTCTGCATGCTGGGAGCTTCATTTAAAACATCAAACCTTGTTGTAAGTGTGAAAAGTAGTTATTATCTAATTTGGTGCCGTATACAGTATAATATAAAATTTACATTTTCATTGTGGCTCTCACAGGGCAGAATACACAATAAATACTACATTATATCCACATCATTGTCCCCCAGGTTGTTATTGTGACCCTGTAGCAACTGTTTCACGGCCCGAAACTGGGTCATGCCCGGAGGGTTCGGAATCTCTGATCTACACCTTTTACACATAATGATACTATAATATCATTTTGTTATCATCGCTCACATGTGGAAGGAAATAACAGGAACCATCCGACTCAAAGAAATCAATTTCAAGTTTTTGTGGTTTAAGGATGAAGAGGTCATGCTGTTATTGAAAATATCTCACCACATCATGGCGTCATTGGTTATTTTTTAAGACATTGCTCTCAGTTGTTTTATTTCTTGCTAAAGTGGTTAAAATTTAAATATTAAAAAATAGGTTTTGGGATACAGTTTAGAAGTTTGCAGGGTAAAGGTTAAAAAAAGGGTTTTGTCTCTAGCGCCATCTTGTGTTTCACTTCAATTCAATTTATTTGTATAGCACTTTTACCAGTGGACATTGTCCCAAAGCCCAATTGACATTGTCCCAAAGCAGATAAATTATAAAGATAAGTTCTAATATGGACATGTTAGTACTTCTAAATTTATCCCTAATGAGCGAGCCAGTGGTGACAGTGGCATGAGGAAGAAACCTTGAGAGGAACCAGACTCAAAAGGGAACTCATCTTCATCCTCAACACCGAATTTCCATTCATTACAGTTCCTTCAATATTGATGTGTACTGTTAAGTGATGGTCCTTAAATGCAGAACTGTTCATGATAATTACAGCTCAAAAACATCCTCAAAGTTCTTGAGTTCATCTCAGTACATTCATGGACATTTAGGCTGTTCATGTGAACCATCCTCAACTGCAAGAATGGCCTCCTCTTAAAGAGAACTCCATCCAGATGAACTCTAGGGATTTATCAGAAAAAGAGAAAGGGACAGGATTGCTGAGATCTCAGGAACACTGGTTCTGTGAGTATTGTATGGCATTTAAATGAGCTATTCTGTAGATTTTGTCTTTTTTATGAAGCCACTATTTCTGTTCAACACCATCAAATATTCAAACTACACAGCTACACTGCTGTTTCAACACATATAGCTTTACACACATTAGCTCAATCAGCTAGTCCAAATGAAGTCCCAGACATGTAGGATTTAGGTTGTTTATTTAAGACTTTTATACAAAGTACAGTCTAATAAAAGAATGAACATTTTTTTATCCTTCTCCACAAACATCAAAAATGTGCCTGAGAGTAAACCAAAATGATCAACCTTCATCAAAAGAGTGTCCTAATGTCCAAGATGCATCCAAAAGATGTGCATGTTCTGTATCTCAGTATATGTTTGGTGATCAGTTTATTGAGTCAATCACGTGAGTCTAATCAGCATTTCTGTCTTGTACATAAAGTTCTGGATCAGCATGTGTAAATATGGCTGGTTTAACTGCATCTATCAGCCAGTAAAGTGGTAAATAATAGAAATATATAATTGACAATATATACATATAAAGTGGTAAATAGAATAAATAAATAAATAAATAAATAAATAAATAAATAAATAAATAAATAAATAAATAAATAGAAAATCACATAAATATAACATGGGTGAATAGATCAAGGCATTTATATGTGGCCTAATTTTACACACACACACACACACACACACACACACACACTTTATATACATAAAGCCAGTCAGTCATTCAAGGAGCGAAACAACAAACTAATTGAGGTCGGATTAACTTAAATCACGTCAAAGGGATACATAAATAAATAAATAAATAAATAAATAAATAAATAAATAAATAAATAAATAAATAAATCCATATTTGATGTCGTGTACGTGAACCCGCTCGTGCATTTTTATTTCTCTCTCTCTCTCTCTCTCTCTCTCTCTGTCTCTTGCTCGCTCTCACAACTCCCCCCACCCCACCCCCCCGACCCCCAGGAGAGCCCGGCGCGTATAAAAGCACGTGTAACGGCGTAATCCGCACAACACTGACGATCAGCGCGCGCAGCTCTCCGAGGAGCTCTAAGGACTTCAAGCCTCAAACAGAACCCAGACCTCAAACCAACCGCTTCATCCCAAACACCGAAAGTAAGTCTATTTCCACTTATACACCCCTTATAGGAAGTACAAACCAGGCGCGTGCTTTTCTTTCCTTCCCTTCGTAATGCATGGGTTAAAAAATAAATTATAAAACCAATTCAATTAAATACATCAACTTTATTATACAAGTGTAGGGAGAGTGCACCTGAGACACATCTGTCCAGCGCTTTTGCATGAATTCCAGATGTGCAAAGTTCACAGTTTGACAAAAATACAAAAACAAAATCATTGGATTGCATGCATGCATTCGATGTGGGTAAATTGTTCACAGATGATGTGCTCACTGAATCTTCAGTTGACTTGACAAAAAAAAAAAAATAATAATAATAATAATAAATCTATTACAAAAGACAACAACGTACAGATGTCACGGTTCCCATTTTCTACATATTGTGAATTTCTTTTCACTATCATTTAATTCCTTTTCCTATATCTCCTATTTCTATTCTATTTTGATTCTATGATACTGTATATGGCTAAAATATGAATAATTGTGAAATGTGTGGAGCTGAAAGAGTTTATATGAGGTATGCTGATTGTAGAGACGCTCAAGATGTAAATGTGTGGAACTGGCTTAAGTCCAGTCAATGCTATGAAATAATAAAATTGACTGACAAACAAACAAACAAAAATAAACAGTGAGTGCATTCAGAACCATGGACAGCAACCTCAACAATCTCAATTCCAGTAAGAAAGTTTTCTAAAAGTTGAAAGGATTTGGACCAAATCACTGGTTTAAAATATATTAATGTGTAAAATCTGTCTATAAAAGAGTCCCAGAGCCAAGTTTTTTTAGCTGAAAACATAATCATACATGTAATATATTCAGAAGTTTCTCCAGTGTAACTGAACGATAAATTCACTGTCTTTCTCTGGTATTATGCTTCATTAGTCATTTAGGGTTAATAGATAAGGTGATAAGGTCAATAAAATTTCTTAAACACACACACACACACACACACACACACACACACACACACACACACACACACACACACACACACAAACATCCTTCTTAACAACTCATATTAACACCATACTGGTCAGCATAACATTTTCACTTGTCCTAAAGAAAGTTTCTAAATCTCTGAAATTCGAATACACAGTTAGCTTTCGGATAATGTCTGACTCCAACTATATATGATACCCTGCAAATAGTTTAATATCTGAAACCAGCCTTTTTACTGATAAAAATGCTTTATGTATAAACACGCTGAACAAATCAGTGCCTTTCTGTCAAAAGGTAATTGGATAATTATCAGTTTGTGATCAGTTTGATTCATTGACGCACCTTAAATGTGCTTTACAGGCTTTTATTCCAGGTCTGCTTTCTAACTGCGTTCTCTTATAAAATATGATTCTGAGGGGGGGATACAAAGTTTCATCCTCAGGGAAAACACCTCTGTCTTGTTCATTAGTGAATAACTCTATGTCCATCCATATTCAGATTTCTTGACTGAGTTTTAATAATGCAATGGGAATAAAAATGAATGAATGAATGAATGAATGAATGAATGAATGAATGAATTCCTTCAGGATTGATTTCAGTATATTTGTCTATACACACAGAAGGCACTAATAACAATATTACAAATTTATTTATAGAATCATGACGTTATTTTGTATACTTTTTGGTCATATAGGAGTGTATAAATGTTAAACGATAGAAGCTCTATTGAGGTAATTAAACTGTAGCTTGTTGGGAATTGTGCAAAATACCAGCAACAATAAAAAAGACCTGAACTAAAATAAGCTGATGTAATATCTTACTCCTGTGGTAGATTTAGAATCAAATAATTATTGAAAAAGAAAAAATAGTGTTTTACGTGTTATGGAAATGAAAAAATGGGGAAAATTCCAGAAAATATGAAAATATAAGAAAATATTATTATATATATAATTTTTTATTATATAGCTAAAAATATAATATAAAAATAATAATATAATACCATGCATTTAATATACAATTTGTGCTTTTTTAATTGTGACTATATATTTTAGGAAATCCTATTTATTTATTTGTTTGTTTGTTTATTGCCTGTTCTGTTCTCCTCCTTGAGCTGTATTAATGCTCCTGCTGTGGTTATTGTGAACAGGATCAGACCAGATCAGATCAGACCTATTCAGTATTTGACAGCAAAACACTGTACCATCTAGATAAATGGTCTTAGGCCATCGAAATCAGCGCTACCGAGTTCTCCAGAAAGAGAACAATCACATGATTTTCATTTATATAAAAGTGAGAGCTCTTTCCTTATGTGTGTTCTCCCACATTCTCAGATGAGTGCAGCATTGAAGTCGTGGACCGTGGTCTTCTCTCTGTTCCTGTGTGTTCTCCTGTACCTCGGCACCGTGGTGGACGCCTACCCGCTCAAACCGGAGAACCCCGGGGAGGACGCGGCCCCCGAAGAACTCGCCAAATACTACACGGCTCTCAGACATTACATCAACCTCATCACCCGGCAAAGGTGTGTGTGATAGATAGATAGATGGATGGATGGATGGATGGATGGATGGATGGATGGATGGATGGATGGATGGATAGATAGATAGATAGATAGATAGATAGATAGATAGATAGATAGATAGATAGATAGATAGATAGATAGATAGATAGATAGATAGATTATTATACTGATATTTTTCTTTATTTGAACATCAGTATACAATATACGGTTCCTCATATATGTTATACAGGCTCTGATTTTAGTATTACACAGATTCTTATTTAGATACACAATATTTCCAAAAGTATTGGGTCACCTGGTCATAAGTATGGTATGTGATCATTTATTCCCAATTTGCTCTTATAATTCCCTCCATTCTTCTGGAAAGATGTTTCACTAGATTTTGTTGTGAGCTTATGGATATTTGTGTTCATCAGCCACAAGGGTGTTATGAAAGGCAGGTACTGATGTAGGTGAGGAGACCTGGGGTGCAGTCAGCGTTCACATTCATCCCAAAGGTATTCGGTAGGGATGAGATCAGAGCTCTATAGCAGGAGATCTTCCTCTCCAAAGCATGTACACCAGATCTTCAAGGGACTCACTTTGTGCACGGGGCATCGCCATGCTGCAACAGGTTTGGGTTTCCAAGTTCAAGTGAATGCAAAATTTTATTATAGCGCCATCTAAAGATGTCCTGTACAATTGAGCTCCTCCAGATTTGTGGTAACATTTCGGAAAAGAACCACATAGAGCAGGAAAGGTCAGGTGTCCCAATACTTTTGGCAATATAGTGTATGTTACAGATTTTTAGATTTTAGACTCCATTTGGGATTTCTAAAAAATAAATAGCATATAGTTGATCGTTAGCTAATTGGTTAAGATGTTGAATGTCTGGTCAAAATGTCATGAGTTCAAATCCCAGCCCCATTATGTTGTTGGGCTTTTCACAATGCCAAATGCCATAAACGTAGATTTTATTCAAATCATTACGATAAGGTGGCAGGTTGGTGGTTCAGGCATCGCACTTTTGCTTTAAAGGTCATGAGTTCAAGTCCCAGCCTCACTTCCACTTCTTGGCCCCTTAGCAAGGTCCTAAACCCCATAGTTGCTCAGTTGTATGAATGAGATAAATATGAGATCTGCCAAATTATATATATATAGTATATGGTTAACTGTTACAAACTCTGGCTGCTCTGCTCTTTGGTTCTGAAAGGTTTAAGTCTGAGATCTTCTAAGTCCTGGACTTCACTGCAGGTTTTCTCATGCTCCTGTCACTCACTGCAGTCTATCCATCGCTCAGCTCTTTACTCAGAGCATTAAATATCATTAAGGGTTGCTCCGAAAAGGCAGACGGAGCCGCGGGTTCGCGCACCGAGCCTATAAAATGCCGAGCAATCGCACACTGAGTGGTTCAAAATCCAATCCCGAGCAAATTTGCCTGCTCAGAGCTTCATCTCTGACTCTCCGAGCGACTTTATTGACACGATTATGTCTTCTAAATGTCTGCCTGACATTTGAAAAAAGAAAGACCAATTGTATTTTGGAATTCTGCGCTTCATCACGTACGTCTTCCTCGACCTTTATGAGAAATAAACTATTTAAAAAAGTTTATGATCAGAAGATGCAGATAGACGCAAAAAAGAAAAGGTACTGAAAAAAAGCACTTTTTTTTACAAATGTATTTTAAGATCCAGATGTGGTTCATCTCCAGAATGTTCCTACAAAGTCTGAGAAATGTATATGAGTCTTTCGGATGCATTTGGTAGCATGAAATTTTCCCTTCACTTGAGGCCCAAACCTGCTCCAACGTGACCCAAAGTGCACAAACCCAGCTCCATGAAGGTCTGTTTTCCATGGGATGGAGTGAAAGATCTCCTGCTATAGATCTCTAACCCTTTTGAACAGCTTTAGGATCGGATTTTCACACTGACTCCACCCCAGGCCTCCTCACCTCACCACCATCAGTGACTTTATTACCATCCTTGTGGCTGAATAAATCTTCAGACAAGTCTCAGAAGAATCTAGTGGAACATCTTAACAGAGGAGTGGAGTTTAGTATAAGAGCACAAGGAGACTCAATGTGGAATGTGAGATGTTTAAGAGGAATCTTATGGTCAGGAATTTTGATGCTGATGAGAAAAACACTTTATACTGATAAGTTTTATATATAGTGTAATTGACTGTGTATATATTTATACACTAACGAGGTTTTTATCTGCTTTAAGACAATGAGATGATTTTCTGGTCGTTCCTCTGATCAGTTCTCCTGCTTGTCTTCGAGCTGTGATGTTTCTCCACATGCTCTGACAGAGACACAGAGACACTTCAGCACCACTTCAGCTTAATTACCCCTCTGTCTCCATTCCCCCCCGCTGCCCCTGTTCACCTGCACAATTAACTCATCCAGGGTGTAAAGTCTGTGAGAATGAAGAGGTGTGTGTGTGTGTGTGTGTGTGTGTGTGTGTGTGTGTGTGTGTGTGTGTGTGCGCTATATAAAGTTCTGACGTTTTCATTAGTGAAGGTCAAAGATGGTGATAATTTTGTTCATATCCAAGGAAAAAAATGTTCTGTGTCAAAGGAAAGAAGCTGATTGTGTGTAGTTTCTGACTTCTCTCTCTCTTTCATCCCTCTCTCTCTCTCTCTCTCTCTCAATCTCTCTCTCTATCCCTCATTTCTCTCTTTCTCTCTATCCCTCTCTTTATCCCCCCTCTCTCTCTATCCCTCTCGTTATCCCTCTTTATCTCTTTCTCTCTATCCCTCTCTTTATCTCTCCCTGTCCCTCTCTTTATCTTTATCTCTTTCATCCCTCTCTCTATCCCTCTCTTACTATCCCTTTCTTTATCTTTATCTCTTTCACCTCTCTCTATCCCTCTCTTACTATCCTCTCTTTATCTTTTCTCTTTTATCCATTTCTCTATCTTCCTCTTTCTCTCTCTCTCTATCCCTCTCTTTTTCCTCTTTCTCTATCTTTCTCTTTTTGTCCATCTCCTCTATTATTCTCTTCTCTATCCTCTCTTTATCCCTTCCTCCATCTCTCTCTCTCTCTCTCTCTCTCTCTCTCTCTCTCTCTCTCTCTCTCTCTCTCTCTCTCTCTGTCCCTCTCTTTATCCCTCTTTCTCTATCTTTCTCTTTTCATACCTCTCTCTCTCTATCCTTCTCTATCTCCCTATCCTTCTCTTGCTATCGGTCTCTTTCTATCTCTCTTTCTCTCTATTTCTCACTTTTATTGCTTCTCTCTATCACTTTCTCTCTTTCACTCTCTCCTTTTAAACTTCTCTCTCTCTCTATTCATCTTTTTATGTTTGTTTCTCTGTCCTTCTCTCTGGTTTCTCTCTATACATCCCTCTCTCTCTCTATCCTTCTTGTTCTCTCTCCTTCTCTGTATATATATTCCTTTTACTCTTCTTGTTCTCACCTCTCTCTCTTTCTATCCTTCTCTTTCAATTCTTGTCTCTCTGTCCTTCTCTTTCTTTATACCTCTCTCTATATACTTCTTTCTCCATATCCCTCTTGCTCTACCCTTCTTTCTATCTATCTTCCGCTCTCTGTCTTTCTCTTTATTACCCTCTCTCGGCTATCCTTCTTTTCTTTCTTTCTTTCTTTCTTTCTTTCTTTCTTTCTTTCTTTCTTGCTTTCTTGCTTTCTAGCTTTCTTCCTCTACTCCTCTTTCTATGCTTCTCTCTCCATCCCCTGTCTCTATCCTTCCCACCTCCCTGTCAATGCTTCACTCTTTTTACTCTTTTAATCCATGTCTATCCTCAATGCCTATTCTCTCTGTTCTTCTCTCTTTTTCTTTCCGTTATCCTTTTGTTATTCTTCTCTCTTTCTATTTTTCTCTTCACCATTCTCTATCTTTTACAACCTTTCTCTCTTATTCAAACCTTCTCTCTTTTTTTTTCTCTCTCTCTCAGGTATGGTAAGAGGTCGACTCAGGAGGGAAGTCTGGCAGACCTGCTGTTCGGAGACAACAATGAGCACAACCAGCGATCAAGGTGAGACACACACACACACACACACACACACACACACACACACACACACGTTTGCTCACACACTCAGAGCTGATTTATATTCACAGAGGATCCCTAGTCTTGTTTATTTACCATTATTCTGTCTATTCTGGTGTTGAGACATTGCATATATATATATATATATATACAGTATATATATTAGGGATGATCATATCCATAACTGAGGCCAATGCGATTTGCAGTTTGATTCATAGCCAACGATACGATACATTAAAGATACACAAGAAGCAGCGAGCGATGAGATGTGATATGATTCCCCCATTACAACATGATGTGATTCAATAGAAAGAATATGCAAATCAATGTGGTACAAATAGTTTAATTCTCTGCATCAGACAGACCGCAAATCATCAATTTATACAACTCAAGTGCTTTCTGACTTCTAACGCATGGCCCCTTTTCCACACACCTTTGTAGTGCAAAAAGTAAAAGAAAAAGGAAGAAGATGAAATAAAACCGGACGTTCTTTTTCTGTGGTGTCTCCAGGAAGATGCAGCTCTACCTCTGCCATGTTAATCTGTATTTTATGTAAATCTGAGGACACGCTACTTACTGATGCAAATTACTGATGCAAATATGTAAAAAATGATTCATCACATCGTTAACTTTTATGCCAATGCACCGATGTGAATCGCTGAATCTGAACTATCACTAATATAAACATATTTATATATTAGAAAGAATTTCACTGTACTGTAGAGTTTACAGTTGACAGAAAAATCGATCCTCACAACCCCCCCCCAATACCCACCTCCGGCCTTGTTTGTATTTTCTCCACCGCGGCTCTCAGACCAGCGCATGCCGGATTCGATCAGAGCTCTGTGAGAGGTTTTAGTCACTATAATGAAATATTAACCGCGTCACGGGCGTGTCAGAGCAACACACACTACAGAGAGAGAACACGGAGTTTTCATACCACACTTCATGAATCTTTCACAACCGTGAGCAGATCAGAGGGACAGATGGGAAAGTTGATGTCCGTGCTCTCGTCTCTCTCTCTCTCTCTCTCTCTCTCTCTCTCTCTCCCTCTCTCTCTGTGTCTCTCTCTGTCTCTGTCTGTCTCTCTTTGTCCCTGTCAGGACGGAGGTGGGTTTGGATCATGACACATGCTGAACAGCTGAGAGGCCATGACATTTTACCACACCATTAAAATCAGACTTCAAAGGTGCAGGAAACGGCGTCGAGCTCATCACAGAGAGAGAGGGAGAGAAAGAGAGAGGGAAAGAAACAGACGAGAGAGAGAAAAAGAGAGGACTGCTAGAAAAAAATATCTGTGATTTTTCTGTTCAACGGCACAATCAGAAGATTTTTTTTTTTATATCTGTATCTATATTTATAATGATATAGAGATAATGCACACTTTATTAGCTTTTCCACCAATATGTGGTTCTACAGTTTTAGACTCTAGAGTCTTTAGATGCAGGAGACCCAAATCTGTGCACAAAGCCACCTTCATGAACATCTGGTTGGAGTGGAGGATCTCAATCCATTGAGCTCCTATTTAACACGTTTGGGATGAATGAAATTTTACAAATCTCCACAAAATCCAGTAGAACATCTAATGATCAGATTTCCACAAACGTTTGGTCATATACTGTACATGTGTATGTCATGATATGAATAACATAGCATTTTATTTCTCATATAATATTTTATATTTTAGTTTACCTTATAACAACTTGGTCCTTATAATGAAAAATATAGCAAAAAAAATACATGTATTAGACATTATTTAAATATATTTAAATTGGCCTCAGTAATATTCATACTTGTATATGCATATGTATAATTTATTAATTTATATATATATATATATATATATATTATTTTGCACTTTATAATTATTGAGCTTTATAGTATAATATACACTTTTATAAGAATATAAAATATAAATAATAATTATAATAATGATATAGATATATACATATCTAAATATACACAATGTACTGTAATATAACATGATAATATGTATTAAAATGTTGCTATGGAGTGATGTTTATGGAAAAGGTAATAACATCTAGGTGTATTTCTTGTTTATTTTTCTCCCTAGGTATGATGAGTTGTACATGTGGTGATGCTCGCTGCTGCCCCCTATCGGTCTGCTGTGCCTCTTTTCCCTGCTCCTGAGCCTTTCCCTGCCCCATGCCCCCTGCTCCCACCCTGGGCAGCGCTCTTCTCCCTTCACACATCTCTCCTTCAGCACATCAAACTGTATATAATTTATTTCTAGACAGAGAAGTCGTGTCTCTGGAACCATCACTGTGTCTCACTGAGGATTTATTGTTCCTGTTTGTACATATCAATAACTGTGATTAAAGGTTTACATGACAGATGACGTCTGAACTGCTCGTCTTTACACTTTACAGGTTTAAAATGAAACAAGGTAAAAAAAGGCTCAATGGCAGTTTAGGACAAAAGTTGATCCACTAGATTTTGTGGAGATTCGAGATCATTCAGCCACAAGGACCTCAGTAAAGGAGGCCTGAAGAATGAAAAATTCATCCCAAAGGTGTTCAATAGGGTTTACAGCGTTTATGCTCTGTAGGAGATTTTCCACTCCAACCCATGGAACGCAGATCTTCATGGAGCTGGCTTTGTGCACAGACATTGTCATGCTGGAACAGATTTGAGTTTATTAATTCAGGCGAAGGAAAAATGTCACGTTACCAAATACATCCAAAGACTCGAGGATTCAAGATTTTTATTTTGTCACCAAAAAAAAAAAACCAGAAAACAACTTTCAGTAAGATCCAAAACTTTTTAGAAAATTGTGCATAAAAAAGAAGAAGAAATATTTTGGATATTATTTATATATATAAATAATATCCAAAATATTTCTTTCTTCTTTTTTATGCATGTATGGAACTATTTGTTATTTATATAAATGGAACTATAAATATAAAAATAAGATAAAAAAATATATATCAGATAAATGTGCAAAAGGGAAGTAGAGATAATATGGACTGTTATATAACAATAACAAAACCAAAAACAGTAAACGTAACAGTTACACTAATTTCAAAGACAGTAAAAAATAAATAAATAAAAATAAAACTAAAGTAAAAATGTAAAAAATATATAACACATTATAACACTAATAAAAAACATTAATACATGTTTTTGAACCATATTTATATCAATAAATATAAATATATAAATAAAATCCTTATATGTAGATTATATCCTTCTACTACATGAATATTCAGAGAATTAAATGGGCGTGGCTGTTTCGTTAAAGCAGTATCAGTGGAATCAGGGCAGTCGATGGGCCCCACCCTGCACCAAGCCTGCTGTTGCCGCTTTAAGATTCCCCACGCTGATCAGAACAGTGCGAGATCTTCGCATCCAGCCAGACGAGGCGCGCACACACGCACACACGTGCACGCGCATCCAGGACAGACGCCGGAAACTGAAAGAGGTAAAGTGTGACCGTGTCTTTCTTCCCTTCTTTCGTTCATTCTGTTTTTTTTTCTTTTACATGCGGTGGAAGTGTGTGTGTGCGTGTGTGTGTGTGTAAGAGCGCAGTGATGCGGTTGCCATGGCAGCGTGCGTGCCCGCCGTCGTTCCCCGCGTTCGTGTTTATCGGTTTTGCGCGTGCCCGTGCGCGCCGCTCCGTCAAGCGTCTTTTGTTCTTCTTTTCTCTCTGTTGATAAACAGAAACGAGAAATAATGGGAGGAGAGACATAGAGGGGAAAAAGAGATATAGGGAGAAAAAAAACTATTTATTTCTCAGTAGATCTCATTTTTTCCCCTCACCCTCTCTCCTCCATTTATTTCTTACGGAGATGTAGAAAGATCGAGAGAGAGAGAGAGAGAGAGAGAGAGTATCTGAGCGCTTGCGGGAGAGAAAACAGAAATAAATGAGAAATAGAAGGACACTAGCGGTACATTTTGTCTCAATCTTGCGCCCATTCATGACTGAATTTGCATATTATTAGTGTTTCCGATTAATTATTCATGAGTGTGTTGGTTGCTACAAGTCACGTGGTTCTTTTTCAACCCGTTCTGTCTGTAAAATACGTAGTGTTTTCACCTATTTTCCATACGATAGACGTTGACAGACCGTCAACCGTGAGATAACCGAGCAGGTTATCGTCTTAATCTGTTTTAATGAGACAATTTGCATTTGCAGCTCATTTGGATATTATGTAAAGAGGAAAACAATCCGTCCAGGGCTGCGATGGGACAATAATCAATCAATCAATCAATCAAATTAATCATTACAAAGTGGTGAAAAATATCGTCTTACTGCCAACATGAGCACTGTTTTATTTATAAAGATAAACACAGCAAAAACACAGGGACGTCCTCTGTCCTCAGAGGTTCAGATTTACCTCTGAGTGGTACAAATTCCTTCCATTAAACACTGGAGACTCCTTCTATTAAACACCTGAGACTCCTTCTATTAAACACCTGAGACTCCTTCTATTAAACACCCAAAACTCCTTCTATTAACCACTGGAGACTCCTTCCATTAAACACTGGAGACTCCTTCCATTAAACACTGGAGACTCCTTCCATTAAACACTGGAGACTCCTTCCATTAAATATCACATATCAGGGCATAGTCTTGGTGTTACTGCTAAGCCGTTACTGTGGCACCTTGACGAGTGCATTAATAAATAATAAAGTTGTGGTGTGAAATGGTTTACCGTATCAGTTTTGGAAACAGCCTGATGCTCCATGAAGGTAGAACTGTTAGATCAGACCTCATTTGCATATCGGTTCTATGTGCATCCAATAAAATGGATGTTTGGGGGTCGGGGGTGTAGCAGATGGGGCCCCAAGGAGCAGATGGAGATCAGGAATGAGTGTGATTGCCACGGTGGGGTTTTCATTAGAAGTCTGTTTTTTTCTATTTGTTATACAATTTCTATAGTTGCAATAAATTACTTTAATTATTCATCCATCCATCCATTTATCTATTCATATATTTATCTGTTCATTTATAAATCATCCTATCCATTTGTTTCTCTATCCCTCTATAAACCGGTCAATCTATATGTCTATTCATCCATTTATCCTTTATTCCCTCTATTTTCTATGCATCCATTTATGTATTTTTCCATCCATTTGTTTCTCCAAGTCATCCAGTTATTTATTCATCCATACAATTATCCATCATTCCATTCATTTATTTATCCACCCATTATTGCATTCATCTATTTGTTTATCCATCCATCATTCCATTCATTCATTTCCCCATCCAATCATTTAACTATTCATCGCCATTCAGTTATATAGTTTCATCATTCATCTATTTATCTATCATTCTATCCATTCATTTCTTCACCCACCCATTTAGCTATCTATCATGTCATCCGGTTATCTATCCATCATTTCCAATATTTATTTATCCATCCATTATTTCATCTATCTAATTATTTATCCATCCATCCATCCATCCATCCATCCAATTAACTATTCCTTCACTTATTTATTTATTAATTTATTTATCTGTCTATCCATCATTCCGTCTATTATTGATGTATCAATCCATACATAGATTTATTCATCTATCCAGCCATCTATTGGCCACATTTGAATATTCAATTATCATCCATCCATCCAATGGGAAGCTGTTTATGTCGGGGGAAAAAAACATGCTTCTGAACTGATCAGGTTCACACTGATGACACACTGATTCATCTCCGAACTGAAGTGTTCTTCAGTTGTCTCTCTGTGAGAAACGCCAAAGCTTCCATGTTCAAACCTACATGTTTCTCTATTATACCAGGTGAGAGATGAATATTTTATTATTAGAAAGAGAACCATGAAGGTTTGAGAAGCCATGAAGGATAAAATATTTAAAGAACCTATTAAAGAACCTTCAAAGAACCTTTCAGACCAACAGTGTCTGTATATCGATTGTATATCTGTCTATTTATCTCTTCATCCATCCATCCGTACGTCAGTGAGTCAGCAAAGCACCCCCCTCCGCCCCCCCATCCACCTGCCAACCTATTTATAGAATTGCACAAGTTTTGGCACCTCCAAAATCATTTAGCCTCTGTTCTGCTGAGTTTATCTGCTGAAGCTCATCAGAAATGTCTTCAGTAGTTTCCCACTCAATATACTGAGTCTTATGACCTTTATTTACTGCCCCTAGACTCCATTTTTTTCTATAGAGGAACCCTCTGCGCTCTCCACCCCCTCACACACACCCCTCGGGGGCCGAGCTGGTCGACACGCTTAGCTGAAGGGAACTGGAGCGAATCCATTTGGCAGCGACGCTTTCAGCTGCTCACGTCAGAGCTTTTCTGGAAACATCTACAGATCGGTCTCTTTCAGTAAGCATGGCCGGCCGGTGGATCCTGAGTCTATCCCAGAAAAATACTGTGTGGGAGGTGGGAATACACCCTGCATGGGTTATTACACGTTTTTATTTAGATTTTTATATCTGTATAAATGACATGAGTTTAATACGAGGTCCTGGTTTGAAGGATCATGCAATTGTCAACTAGAATAACTCGAGCTGGGGCGATATGATATTTTGTGATGTGATAAAAATGACTGTTCAAAAAAACATCACTATACCAACGATATCTCAGTAAAGTGGATCGCAATATCAAAATCATGATACCAAGATTATATCGATGTATCGCCCAGCCCTACCACAAAACCATTAAAGTTGGAGAACCCGAAAACAATACACAATATGGACGAAGGTTTGTGAACACCTAATCATAAGATGTGCTTCTTCTTGAACATCTCATTCCACATTGAGTCTCCATTTGCTGTTGTAATAAACTCCATTCTTCTGGGAAGATGTTTCACTAGATTTTGTGAAGATCATTTAGCCACAAGTGTGTTAGTAAATTGATGGAGGTGAGTTAAGGAGGCCTGGGGTGAAGTCAGTGTGGAAAATGTATTCCAATAGGAGAGATCCAAATTATTCAATAGGGTTGGAGCTTTATAGCAGGAGATCTTCCAAACCAATGAAAAGCATATCTTCACGGAGAACAGGGGTATTGTCATGGTTATGATCTCCTGCATCTGAAGATGTCAAAACATTTGTTTGCTTCAAACTTTTTGGGGAAGAACCCCATATGGCTGGAAGAGGTAGGTTTTTGAGAGGCACCGGTTTCTCAAAAAGCTACATTCGATAATTTGGAAACAAATTTTGGTTTAGAAAGTGAACGCTTTTTAAAGTCATCCGCACTCTTAAGATCTTTCACCCTTTGGTAACCCTTTGAATATTCAAACTGAGATGACGTGTGGAGTGTTTGCCATCAACCAAGATCTGACTCACACCCATGAATATGTATGAGCACAGCATCGAATCCAGAGCTTGTCTCTGTGTGTGTGTCTGTGTCTGTGTGTGTGTGTGTGTGTGTGTGTGTGTGAGAGTCAGGCTTGTTCACCCTGCCGAGTCTCCCTACACACACGGATATAAATATCTGGTGTGTGTGTTTCATCATTTAGGTTCTTCTGGAAATGTGAGCATTACTACTGCAAAATCAGTGGCTTAGACTCAACTTCTATCCATTTGTAGCTACATTAAATGTCGGACAACATCCTGAAGCATCTCCGTTCTGAACTAAAAAGCTTACAATTTCAAATCCAGACATACAGTGGTGTAAAAACTTCAAAACTTTAGGATGCTGATTATTTTTCAATAAAGGCACAACCCCCTGGTGGTTTATACTGCCTCGAAGCCACAGAAGCACCTTAAGGAGTTTAGGAGATGATCTCAGCTCCACATGGCCATTAGTCAGGTGCAAGCAATTCACACCAACATCCCACAGATACGCAAGTGTGCATGTGTGTGTGTGTGAGACTCTAATTACATTAAAGAATCCTGAAAATGGTTTTATCCCACCGAGTCTGAGGGTTTTGAGAACAGAGGCCCTGAAGCCACAGTTTCATCCCACTCTAGTCAGGTTTATGAAGATGCAGGGGAATAGTTTTGCCCCCGATACGGATATAACAAGCTCCGAATCACACCAGAAAACACCATTACAGCCGTTTTTTGACTTCCTGACAGGATCTGGGGCTGTCAGCGTGCACCTGCTGTCCGTTATTATATTGTCCTGTGTGGCACAGAGATTTCCCATCAGCCCTGAAATCAGCAGGCATGTGAAGAGTGAAAACACAGAGTCGAGTCATGGTTTCTGAGACACTTAAATGTTCCTTCGGTTTCTATGCAACAAACTCGATAAAAAGGCAAAAACACACAGGAATTGGACTTGAAATGAGTTGAAGGAAGTTCTGTGGAAACTAAAACGGGACACTTTCATCTTTAACAGAAGAACTCGAACAGCAAAGAAGATGTTAGCAGACTTCCTCACCCCCACAGTCAAACATGGAGATGGAAGCTTAATGGTTTGGGGTTGTTTTGGAGGAATAAAAAGGAATCCTGAACCAACATGGCTCCCATCCCATACTACTCCATACAGCACCATGCAATTCCGTCTGGACTGCGGCTCATTGGAAAAAACAAGATGATGAGCCGAAGCGACGAATGCGTCCGAACTCCGAAAGCATTATTTAGAGTTGTCTGGAGTGATGTTTATCATGATACGTCCTGCTGAGTCACCGCACCTAAACCCTGGTGAACTGCACTGGGATGAACTGGATCACGGATGAAATCTCCAACTAGTGAAGAAGCACAGCAAAGTATTTCAGCTGAATGTACGAAAAAACAAAGTGTCTGGATGCCGAGAGTGCGCAAGCTGTACTTCATGCTAAGGGAGGATTTTTCAATGCGAAAGAAGTGGAACATCTGGAAATTTATAGATTAGTTTGGTCAAAGTGAATATCCAAGTAGTAAACATAATACATAAATGCATAATATATACAGTGAGGAAAATAAGTATTTGAACACCCTGCTATTTTGCAAGTTCTCCCACTTAGAAATCATGGAGGGGTCTGAAATTGTCATCGTAGGTGCATGTCCACTGTGAGAGACATAATCTAAAAAATAAAAAAAATCCAGAAATCACAATGTATGATTTTTTAACTATTTATTTGTATGATACAGCTGCAAATAAGTATTTGAACACCTGAGAAAGTCAATGTTAATATTTGGTACAGTAGCCTTTGTTTGCAATTACAGAGGTCAAACGTTTCCTGTAGTTTTTCACCAGGTTTGCACACACTGCAGGAGGGATTTTGGCCCACTCCTCCACACAGATCTTCTCTAGATCAGTCAGGTTTCTGGCCTGTCGCTGAGAAACACGGAGTTTGAGCTCCCTCCAAAGATTCTCTATTGGGTTTAGGTCTGGAGACTGGCTAGGCCACGCCAGAACCTTGATATGCTTCTTACAGAGCCACTCCTTGGTTATCCTGGCTGTGTGCTTGGTCATTGTCATGTTGGAAGACCCAGCCTCGACCCATCTTCAATGCTCTAACTGAGGGAAGGAGGTTGTTCCCAAAATCTCGCAATACATGGCCCCGGTCATCCTCTCCTTAATACAGTGCAGTCGCCCTGTCCCATGTGCAGAAAAACACCCCAAAGCATGATGCTACCACCCCATGCTTCACAGTAGGGATGGTGTTCTTGGGATGGTACTCATCATTCTTCTTCCTCCAAACATTTAGTGGAATTATGACCCAAAAGTTCTATTTTGGTCTCATCTGACCACATGACTTTCTCCCATGACTCCTCTGGATCATCCAAATGGTCATTGGCAAACTTAAGACGTGCCTGGACATGTGCTGGTTTAAGCAGGGGAACCTTCCGTGCCATGCATGATTTCAAACCATGGCGTCTTAGTGTATTACCAACAGTAACCTTGGAAGCGGTGGTCCCAGCTCTTTTCAGGTCATTGACCAGCTCCTCCCGTGTAGTTCTGGGCTGATTTCTCACCTTCCTTAGGATCATTGAGACCCCACGAGGTGAGATCTTGCATGGAGCCCCAGTCCGAGGAGATTGACAGTCATGTTTAGCTTCTTCCATTTTCTAATGATTGCTCCAACAGTGGACCTTTTTCACCAAGCTGCTTGGCAATTTCCCGTAGCCCTTTCCAGCCTTGTGGAGGTGTACAATTTTGTCTCTAGTGTCTTTGGACAGCTCTTTGGTCTTGGCCATGTTAGTAGTTGGATTCTTACTGATTGTATGGGGTGGACAGGTGTCTTTATGCAGCTAACGACCTCAAACAGGTGCATCTAATTTAGGATAATAAATGTAGTGGAGGTGGACATTTTAAAGGCAGACTAACAGGTCTTTGAGGGTCAGAATTCTAGCTGACAGACAGGTGTTCAAATACTTATTTGCAGCTGTATCATACAAATAAATAGTTTAAAAATCATATATTGTGATTTTTTTTAGATTATGTCTCTCACAGTGGACATGCACCTACGATGACAATTTCAGACCCCTCCATGATTTCTAAGTGGGAGAACTTGCAAAATAGCAGGGTGTTCAAATACTTATTTTCCTCACTGTATATATAGTTACATTAGTTTGTCCAATTGCATTTGAACCTGTGAAATTGGTGGGATTGAATACAAATATTTAAAATTCCAAAACATTAGGCCTATTGACTGCTTGCACAAGTGGGAAGTGGTAGCTCAGTGGTTAAGTTCTGGGTTTACCAACCAAACATGGCCAATTACATGACTGAGTTGCATTGGAAACAAAAGAATGTGCCTCTCAAAAACCATATAAACACTGTGGGCATGCTCTAAATGGATAATAAATTGACTTCATGTTTGTTTGGGAATCTTTGATTTATCAAAAGTCAAGTGAAAAATTGTATACTGACATTAATGTAGCTTGTGGGAGGAAAAAACTGTATGACTAAAACCTGCAAATACATTTCTCTCTCTTTCTCTCTCTCTCTTTCTTTCTTTCTCTCAGAGATCGATTCATCATGCCTGTGGCCGACACTCGTACCGAGCCTGGTAAGTCCTCATCGTGCCCTCGTTCATTCAGAAGTGTTTGTCATCAGTGCATAAGTGGCCACTTGCAGTTGAAAACAAATTAGCTGAAGCGATTCGATCAAAACACGAGCACAGGGAAAGTGCAGCTCAAATTGAAACGAGTGATAGAAGGTCTTCTTGGGTTTTTTTGTTCTGTTTAAGAAGACCTGTGTTCAGATCTACAATGCTGCAGCCACTCCTGTACCATCTGGGAGAAGTTGCTGAACGGGACTCGGAGAAACAAGCTGCAGAGAGCAAAGTCTTATGTTTGATGCTGGAACTTTGATCAGTTCAAAGTGTAAAGTATTTGAGTAAATGTACTTCGCTGCTGTATTGCAAGTCATTTTTTGGCTACTTTCTAGTTTTACTGAAAATCAAAGATTATAACCAGCTTTTCTCTCTACTCAACTACACTAATGATTCAGTAGATGCACTTTTCATTTCACTATATTTTAATAAACAATGAGCATTAAAACATTTTTTGCACCTCTGTTGAAGTTGCCATTAAACACATTAAACACTCCCCGACCCGACCCGACCCGACCTGACCAACTATTTCTTTTTAAACGTTTTGATTTCTGAAAAGTTTTTGCTGATTGTGACAGGTTTCTGGTGGGTATGTTTGTTTCTAATACGTGATTAAGTTCAACCATTAAAAGTGTTTTGCTCCTGATTTTCGTTTGTATTCAATGTCTGGTGCATCACATTGCAGTGTCCAACAGTAGTCATCAGCATTGATGGATTCCAGTTGCCCTGAAACCTTTCACCATGTTCGTCACTGACAGAACCGAGATTTGCATGGAAGAAGTCCAAGTGTGGGTGGAGGAAATGAATCTTGAGTGACATGTAGCACTTCATTGTTTTCTTATGCTTTGAGAAGTTTGTCTACTGGCTGAATGTAATGTGGGGCTCTGTAATTGCCAAAAGATTTGTCAACAATGTCTTTGAAGGCTTTTCAGGCAATCTCTTCTGGCCCAACTAACAGATCTTCAAACCACTCGTCACTCATAACATTTCTGATTTAAGGGCCACCAAAAAACCCCTCTTTGATCTTGTTATTCTTGGGAACATCTGTCTTAACTAAAACCTTCGCCTTCCTGTTTATTGCTTTCATGGAATTCTTCATGAGTCCTTTTTCATGTGAAGAGGAGGCACAAAAATCGTATTGTGACCTGGAACTAACTTTTTACAGAGTGGCCATCCCTGTGTCTCATTCACAAATAAAACAACTGTACTTTGTACCGCCTGGCTGCAGTCTCATTAACAGAGCAACGACTTTAATATCTCCACAGATATTCCAGTTGAACTTGCTGTTCTGGATGTGATCAGCAACGTTTCCATGTTCTCATAGGTTTCATTCATGTGTACTGTATAGCCAATAGGTATTAAGGGTGAACGTTGCCATTGGTAACAGAACAGCTTTGAGGCTTAACGTTGACGAATCAATAAAGAGACGCCACTCTTGCGGGTCACAGTCACGACCCAAAGCAGAGAACAATCATTTGATGTCAACACAAAAACAAAGATTGTCAACTTGTGCAAAGAATTTGGTTATATCATCTTATCGGCTTCGGAAAACAGACAGCAAACATCATTCCGAACCCAGCAATTCGGCTTTTGCTTTTGACAGACCCAAATCTCTGACCAGACGGTATAATTCTGACTGTGTTATGAGATGTGGATTGCCTGAGGAGCACGGTTCAAAACCCGGCTTAATGTCACTTGCAGTTCCCTGCATTACAGTGTCTTCATCTGGTTTGTATAAGACCCGTCCCTCTGGTGGTTTCGGGAATGGGAAGACTGTCGTCATGTGGCACGGGTCTCAATGCTGAAGGCAGATTACTGTATTCAATTGACTTCTTGTTTTTGTCAGAGAAACCAGACACATTAGTCAAACAGAAGTACCAGTCCGTCACATGGACTTTCTGTTCTTCCAAATCATCGGGGCAGAAAACGGCATTGTCTTTCGAGTGCCAATTGTGAGGCGCCCATTTCTTGTCTTGATCACCAATTTTGCAGCCGAAGTACAGATGATATGCTTTCTTCACAGAGCAGTCATTGAGCATCTCTGATGAACAAACGTGTACTCAACCACAAATAGAGCAGAATGCATCGTTTCGACATTGATGAGACGTATCGCCCGACACCAATCGTCCTGTAAAACCTATAACATTCAAAGTACTTGTTACAGTGCTACCGAGGCTATTCTATTTTCTGAAAAAATACATACACACTATGAGGTCTATGCAAGCCACTGTTATAAACCTGCTGAGACAGTGTCTTGCCCAGGCTGCATACTACCACAGAACAGCTTCCAACCTATACACAAATATCTTCTTCTTCTTCTTTCAGCTTCTCGCATTAGGGGTCGCCATACCCCTTTGTCCTTTACATCTGCCTCTGTCACACGAACTACCTGCATGTCTTCCTTCACCACATCCATAGACCTCCTCCTTGGTCTTCCTTTTTTCCTCCTTCCTGGTAGCTTCATCCTCAGCATTCTCCTACTGATATACCCTATGTCACTCCTCTGCACATGTCCAAACCATCTCAATCTCTCTCACCTTGTCTCCAAAACATACTACATGTGCTGTCTCTCTAATAAACTCATTTCTAATCCTGTCCATCGTCGTCACTCCCAATGAAAACCTCAACATCTTCAGCTCTGCTACCTTCAGCACCACTTTCTGTCTTTTACTCAATGCCACTTTCTCTAAACAATACAAAATCTCAGGTCTCACTACAGTCCTATAAACTTTCCCTTTCACTCTCACAGATACTCTTCTATCACAAATCACTCCTGCTATCACTCTTCTCCACCCACTCCACCCTGCCTGCACACTTTTCTTCACTTCTCTAACACACTCTCCATACTCTACTTTGCACTGTTAACCTCAGGTACCTGAACTCCTCCACCTTCTCCACCTCTTCTCCCTGCAATCGCACCCCTCCACTGCCCTCCCTCTCATTCACACACATGTACTCTGTCTTACTCCCACTGACTTTCATTCCCCTTCTCTCCAGCATGTACCTCCACCTATACACAAATATAAGAAAGAAAAACATGACATGTGATGGGCAAATTTGGATTTGATTTTTGTGATCAGCGGTCAAAAACTTATAAGAACACCCAACAGTGTCCAAGAAGCAAAAACTTTGTTGTGCAGTGTAATCAGTGTTATTCATGTATATACAGTGAGGAAAATAAGTATTTGAACACCCTGCTATTTTGCAAGTTCTCCCACTTAGAAATCATGGAGGGGTCTGAAATTGTCATCGTAGGTGCATGTCCACTGTGAGAGACATAATCAAAAAAAATCCAGAAATCACAATATATGATTTTTAAACTATTTATTTGTATGATACAGCTGCAAATAAGTATTTGAACACCTGTCTATCAGCTAGAATTCTGACCCTCAAAGACCTGTTAGTCTGCCTTTAAAATGTCCACCTCCACTACATTTATTATCCTAAATTAGATGCACCTGTTTGAGGTCGTTAGCTGCATAAAGACACCTGTCCACCCCATACAATCAGTAAGAATCCAACTACTAACATGGCCAAGACCAAAGAGCTGTCCAAAGACACTAGAGACAAAATTGTACAAAAGGCTGGAAAGGGCTACGGGGAAATTGCCAAGCAGCTTGGTGAAAAAAGGTCCACTGTTGGAGCAATCATTAGAAAAAGGAAGAAGCTAAACATGACTGTCAATCTCCCTCGGACTGGGGCTCCATGCAAGATCTCACCTCGTGGGGTCTCAATGATCCTAAGGAAGGTGAGAAATCAGCCCAGAACTACATGGGAGGAGCTGGTCAATGACCTGAAAAGAGCTGGGACCACCGTTTCCAAGGATACTTTTGGTAATACACTAAGATGTCATGGTTTGAAATCATGCATGGCACGGAAGGTTCCCCTGCTTAAACCAGCACATGTCCAGGCACATCTTAAGTTTGCCAATGACCATTTGGATGATCCAGAGGAGTCATGGGAGAAAGTCATGTGGTCAGATGAGACCAAAATATAACTTTTGGGTCATAATTCCACTAAACGTGTTTGGAGGAAGAAGAATGATGAGTACCATCCCAAGAACACCATCCCTACTGTGAAGCATGGGGGTGGTAGCATCATGCTTTGGGGGTGTTTTTCTGCACATGGGACAGCACTGGCACTGCACATGGTGACTGCACTGTATTAAGGAGAGGATGACCGGGGCCATGTATTGCGAGATTTTGGGAACAACCTCCTTCCCTCAGTTAGAGCATTGAAGATGTGTCGAGGCTGGGTCTTCCAACATGACAATGACCCGAAGCACACAGCCAGGATAACCAAGGAGTAGCTCTGTAAGAAGCAAATCAAGGTTCTGGCGTGGCCTAGCCAGTCTCCAGACCTAAACCCAATAGAGAATATTTGGAGGGAGCTCAAACTCCGTGTTTCTCAGCGACAGGCCAGAAACCTGACTGATCTAGAGAAGATCTGTGTGGAGGAGTGGGCCAAAATCCCTCCTGCAGTGTGTGCAAACCTGGTGAAAAACTACAGGAAACGTTTGACCTCTGTAATTGCAAACAAAGGCTACTGTACCAAATATTAACATTGACTTTCTCAGGTGTTCAAATACTTATTTGCAGCTGTATCATACAAATAAATAGTTAAAAAATCATACATTGTGATTTCTGGATTTATTTTTTTAGATTATGTCTCTCACAGTGGACATGCAACTACGATGACAATTTCAGACCCCTCCATGATTTCTAAGTGGGAGAACTTAATAGCAAAATAGCAGGGTGTTCAAATACTTATTTTCCTCACTGTATGTATATATACACTATATACAGAATATATAAGGAATACACATACTCCTTTTCTCTTGGTAGCTCTATCGCAGATAGATGCTCTGAGTGACAGCACCAGCTCCGCCACTGCCAACGACCTCGACCTCATCTTCCTCAAAGGCATAATGGAAAGTCCAGTGGTGAGTTGTTTTTTTTAAACAAAAGCAAACACACTCGTGTCAGAATCATGTAAAACGCTTGTCTTGCTGTGTTCTGCAGAACGCAGAGAGTCCGGAGGAACCTCGACTGGAGGCAGTGGGGGACAAAAACATGGAGCTGCTGCAGGACATCCTGAGGGACCTGAGTCCGATCACTCATCGCAGTAACACGGCTGCGGAGCTCTCCAACATCCTGAACCAACCCCATTTCCAGGTATACATTTAAGTTTGGAAACACTGAGAGACACGTGTACGTTTCTTTTGTGTCTATGCAACAAACTTGGTCACGTAACTGTATGAAGATTTACTTTGACCAAACAAATACATAAATATCCAGAATTTATTTATAGTGAAAAATCCTCACTTAGCATGAAGAACAGCTTCACACACTCTCAGCATCCGGACAGTTTGTTTCTCCAAACATTCAGCTGAAAATCGCCAAAGATGTTCTTCACTAGTTTGAGATTTCTTTCTTGTGATCCAGTTAATCCCAGAGCAGTTCAGTAGGATTTAGTTGCGGTAACTGGACAGGACATTCCATTATAAATAGCACTCCAGACGACTGTTTGATCTCTAAATAACTCAGACGTACATGTCCGATTATTGTCTTGTTGTACAGTGAAGTCAGTTCCAAAGAGCCGCCTTCAGTCCAGATGTAACTGCATGGTGTTGAAGTATGGAATGAGAGCCATGTTGGTTCATTTGGAATAAGTCTCCAACCTTCCCTGCTCCAAAACAACCCCAAACCATAAAGTTTCCACTTCCAAGTGTGGCTGTGGGGGTGAGGGAATGTGATCACATCTTCTCTTCTGTTTCCTATCTTACACAAGTTCTTCTGTTAGAGACAAAAAAACTTTTACTGAGTTTGTTGCATAAAAAAACATAAAAGACCACACTTTTGATACCCTCTGTACACAATGCATATTACAAATGTTATAACACCACATGATTTTTTTTGTTCTTGCCTCGATTAAGGCATTTAAACTGACAGTCAAAAGATGCATGATTGTTTTGCAGTCTCTCCTGGAGACTCATGATTCGGTGGCCTCTAAGACATGTGAAACTCCCCCGCCAAGCCCACAGGCCTCTGTGGAACCGAACTTGCCCCCAGTCCCAGCTGACGCCGTGCGCATGGTGGGCATCCGCAAAGTGGCTGGAGAACATCTGGTATGTTCTCCACAACGTAATGATTTCATACACA
Source organism: Silurus meridionalis (assembly GCF_014805685.1). Classification (NCBI taxonomy): domain Eukaryota; kingdom Metazoa; phylum Chordata; class Actinopteri; order Siluriformes; family Siluridae; genus Silurus; species Silurus meridionalis. The sequence goes on from NC_060897.1 coordinate 2,425,117, forward strand.
GTAGTTCTGGTTCACACTGGTGCTGAGTTACATACACAAATTTCCTGGCAATGAGAACATTCTTGCTTTCAAACAGAAACTTCACGATATCCATAAGTAACAGACAGAACAGAAGTGTTTCATATCATTGCTTTGAACCCCTTCCCGTTCAGGGCGTGACATTTCGGATTGAGAACGGCGAGCTGGTGATCGCTCGGATCCTGCACGGCAGCATGATCGATCAGCAGGGTCTCCTCCACGTAGGGGACATCATAAAGGAAGTGAACGGGAGGGATGTCGGGGACGACCCACGCGTCCTCCAGGAGATGCTGCAGGAGGCCAGTGGCAGCATCGTGCTCAAAGTTCTCCCCAGCTACCAGGAACCACAGCCTCCCAGACAGGTAGCAACATGGAGGGTGCACTTCTGATCTTATGCTCTTATCCTAATAGGTTATCATCAGTAGTATCTAAGTAGGAGGATCCAGTGTCAGTATGTCGAGCCTTAACTTGACATTTTGTAAAACACGAAAGTCTTTAGGATTTTAACACCACGTTTTTTTTTCAATAAGTTTGCTTACTATTTTAAATACTTAGTGTCTGCTTAGAGATGGGAAAATTAATGGAGTTAAAATGATGTTGCAGAACCATTAACGATCAGTAGGTGGCAGAGTAAAAAGTATAAGAGCTCATTACACTTACGGTTTTATTTACAACATTTGGCAGATGCCGTTATTTAGAACGACATAAGATTTTCTCTGTTAAGGGGTAAAGGGCCTTGGTCAAGGGCCCAGCAGCAGCAAAGGCATCTTAATGGTGGTAGGATTTGAACTCATGACCTTCTGATCAGAAGTCCAACATCTTAATCACTGAGCGCTCATTAGCACTAATGGCCAAATAAATAGTCAGAGTATTAGATATAAGATAAATATGTTTGTACATATCAGATTTGTATGTTTGTTTGTTTTTTACATCCCATTTCACATTTTCTCGCAGGTCTTTGTGAAGTGCCATTTTGATTACGACCCGGCTGACGACAACCTGATTCCCTGTAAGGAAGCCGGCCTGAAGTTCAGCAGCGGAGACGTCCTGCAGATCGTCAATCAGGAGGATGTAAACTGGTGGCAGGTACAGATAGCAGAAGGAGAAAGACTGGATATATACTTGCAAAGTCACATACACACTGTTAGGAGTCCCAGATCGTCTTCCATGGCTACCTTAACATCTGGAGAAGTTTGTATGCAGGATTTTAATGTGATGAAACAAAATAGCGTAGAATTTAAACATTTGCATCCACTGAGACAAAAAAACGAGGTGAAGTGGTAAGAAATTGAGAAACCCAGAAATCGGATTACATGAATAGAACATACTCATTCATTCTAAGGTTACTTGAGTTTATCCATATATGGTGATGTGAGCAAAAGTATTTGGATAACGGACTTTTTTAGCCAAATGTGATTCTTCCATGAGTTGTTACCACAATGTCAGAGCCGAACAATTGAATAGGACGTCCTTGGACCATGCCATGACCCAACGTCTCCCCTTTTGAGACATTTCGTTTCGTCTTCCCTATTAGTTTCAGCTTTGAAAAGCTCCTCTCTGATTCAGCTGCCGTCATTGGATGAGTAGAAACATATTCTCAGAGCAGTCCCTAAATTCAGGTATAAATATCACCCTAAATGCACAATGAAATTCACATATCACAATTTATCAACGTCTCAGAAACAAGAACCAAACAACTCCTTGGCTAATTGTAGCCATAAGATGCATACAACATCTATATCCTTATAATATATGTCTTTTAAATTAGTCTTTTAAGCTGCACCAGAGATTCTCCCTTACTGACCTCAGTTCAGGACCTCGTCAGTACATCACCTCAGTTAAAGCGAACCAAATCAATAAGTGCTGTTTAACAACAATCCAACTGGACAAAAAAATTATAATGTTATGAGGCAAAAAAAAATTTTGCTCTTTGTGTAAAATCATAACAGGAAACAGTAGATTTATAAACCTATTTCATTAAATGAATTACCCATTCATTGTTTAATTTGGATTCAGGTCATCCTACTGACAGGGTCCCCTAGTGGTCTAGTGGTTAGAATGCGACGCTCTCACCGCTGCGGCCCTTGGTTCGATCCCCGGTCAGGGAATCAACCCCAGCCACTCTTAGTTAGGAAGGACATCCAGCATAAAAACATGCTAAATCAAACATGCAGAGGATCCGCTGTGGCGCCCCCTAATGGGAGAAGCCAAAAGTTAGTTCATCCTACTGACATGATGTCATTCATCCCCCTGTCTTTCCTGTCTGAGTGTATAAGTGAGGGAACTTCTCCAGGCTGTGGGTTCAAACTCCGATTCCCGACCAGGTTCATTTATCGTGACAGGATATAATAATTGACGTGAAGATGCAAATGAGCATAAAAAAAAAAACGGATCTATTTTTTTTTTTTCCGTAATCTGCCCATGTCGTTTAATTCTGCCACTGCCAAGCGCCAATCAAAACAAGTTTAAAACAGAGCATGCGTTTGACCCTGATTGGTGGCTTGCTGGGTGTTTGACCAGTTAGGTTTTTATTCACTTATAAATTAAAAAGGAACGACTGATTTCACAAAATGTAGTCGAGTAAAAAGGAAGATATTTGACTTTGGAATGCAGTGACATTAAAGTAAAAGGCTCCCCAAATGTAAACACTTAAGTAAAGTACAGATACACGAAAAAACTACTTAAGTACAGTAACGAATTTCGGTCCCGCTGTGGATTTTGGCGGATTTTAAGATACATCGCAAATTGCTTTTAGTCCGAACCACAAATTATCGGAGGGTAATCAGTGTTACTCACTTCCCTGGTGGTCTAGTGGTTAGGATGCGGCGCTCTCACCGCTGCGGCCCGGGTTCGATCCCCGGTCAGGGAACCAACCCCAGCCACTCTTAGTGCCGGTCCCAAGCCCGGATAAATGGGGAGGGTTGGGTTAAGAAGGGCATCCAGCGTAAAACATGTGCCAAATCAAACATGCGGAGGATCCGCTGTGGCGCCCCCTAATGGGAGAAGCCGAAAGAAAGTTTAATTAGTGTTACTCGCTTCACCGGTTATAATGTCATATTGTTGTGCCTGTTCAGGGTACAACTTAATATGTATATTTTATTTTAAATGTATTATATTTTATTTTATCTGTAACGTGAGCAACTGCAACCCAACAATTTCTTTATGGGATCAATAAAGTATACTGATTCTGAAAAAAGGAGCACATACCAAACTTATAGGTGACTGAGGCCAATTATTATCAATAGTACCAAAGTTAAAATACCAAGTAAAAGAAAAAAAACAAGTTCAGGATCCAAAGACTTTATTCAGCAGAATTCAGAGTAAAAGTTCCATGAAAGAAGTCTTTTTTATATATATTCCATTGTCATTTTTATTTGTAAAGAACTTCTTACAGTCTCAAAGCAGCTTTAAATAGATAAAGCAGTTATAAAGGTTGTATAAAAGAATGTTAAGTTTGTTCTTTATAATTGTTTAGCCCTGGTGAGAAAGCCAGCGGTGACGGTAGCAAGTGAAAAACTCCCTGAGATGGATGTTTGAATATCACACAAACATTCTCTTTATCTGCTGACATTATTTTGGAATGCCCAGATTCTTCACAATAATGCTAACACAGCCCATTCATCATTATATTTAGAAAAAACTAGCGTGTAATTCACGCTCCATGACCCTCGATTCGGCCACCACTTCTAATCTCGGCTATCTGTTCTTTTCAAGGTCAAGAGGATTTTATTGTCATTTCTACTATACACAGTGGTACACAGTAGACAGACAACGTTCTTACAGAACCCTGGTTCTACACTAAACAACAACATAGAGCTACAACCCAACACAAAGCTAGATAAAGTGCATAGAGTGCAAACAGTACAGACCGACAACACAAGACAAAACACATTTTTTAACACCCTTGAAGTACACCCTTGAAGTACAAGATATGAGATGTATCATTAATGCTTCAAGTGTTTACATTCTGATCACACATTAAATCATCTTTTTGAATATTGAGACTTGACTTGGTTGTGTACCAAAAAATAGATATCTTTTATGCATAGTTCCTGCATTTGATGCAAACTTTTGTCCATATAGGGAATGTCAGTCCCGTCACACATGTCAGTCCCGTCACACACCATCCAACTAACATATTTCACGAACTGTTTGTGCGTAGGCTCGAAGGGTTCAGGGAGGAAGCGCCGGACTCATCCCGAGCCAGCTGCTAGAGGAGAAGAGGAAAGCTTTTGTAAAGCGAGATGTGGAGCTCCCACCAGCAGGTAGCGCTGTTCCTTCATTATGATCTCCTAACAACAGAGGTGCTAGAGTGCGCATGAAGATCGTTTAGACAGTAGGAACGATACATACGTCTCCATAACTGAAGCAGATGCGATTCCCATCTCGATTCATAGCCAATGATACGCTACAAGATACGTATAAATCAGCTAAAAAACAATGCTCTGAAATTCAACATGTTATAGTTACTTTCACGTGGCCCCTTTCACAAACTGGCCTTTGTAGTGGCAAAAAAAAATAAAGATTAACTAAAAGCAGACGTTCATTTCCTGTTGTGTCTCCAGTAAGACGCAGCTCTACCTCTGCCAGGTTAATCTGTATTCTATGTGACTCTCAGGACACGCCTCCGTCTCCGTAGTGTTAACACGTCACATTCACGTAGCAGCAGCAGTTTAGCGACTAGAAATCAATCGGCATAGCAAATATTATTGGTCACCTTTTGTATAATAAAAGTGTTGTGCATCTACTAAAAATTATATATAAATAAATTGTTTTTTAACGATGCAACTAAGTGATACAAATGCCAACATGTATCCTATCCACACTTTTTTAAATCGTTTAACTTTTATGCTGATGTACCGACGTGAATTGCTGAATCTTAACGTTCCTACTAGACAGGTTACACCATACGGGCAAAGGTTTTGGACATAAGATTGGGATGTCCGTATTCGAACATTCCATTCCACATTTAGTTTTGATTTGCTGTTATTTTTCGAGTTTGTATGTGTCCACAAGGCCACAAGGGTGTTAGTAAAGTCATGTACTGATGTAGAAGCAGTTAGGAGGCCTGGGAGTTCACATTTATCCTAATAGGGTTGAGGGTCGGATCCCTATAGCAGAAGATCCGTCATTTTCCAACCCATGGAAAGCAGATCTTAATGGAGCAGGCTTTGTGAACAGGGGCATCATCATGCTGGAACAGGTTTGTGTCTCCTAGTTCAAGTGAAGGGAAAATTTCTTGCTGGCACATCCATAGATGCAGATTTAGGTTGAAAAGTCTGATGTCCCGAAACCTGACCGTATTTGTGATCATCAGTGTTACAGTTAACAGCAAGTACAAATTTAGATTTGATCTTATGACTAAACCCACTGCATATTATGATGAGAATCGCAGATAAATGGTAAACATCAGACCTTTCAGAGCAATAAAAATCATGTTGTATAAACCGGGATCATAAAACAAGGCTCTACGTGTTTTAGGTTTTTTTTTTAAGTCACCCAGAGGAATAATCAGGCAGAGTTTATTAATGTCCCGTGCTCTCCCTCGAATAACTTCAGATCTCGGGTTGATATACAGGTGCAGGAGGTGTATCCGAGCTTTACTGTGCACGCTAATGGAACTCTGGTGTGTTTCAGGAACGCTGTGTAGCGGGATTGGAGGCAAGAAGAAGAAGAAAATGATGTATCTGACCACCAAAAATGCAGGTTTGTGCTACAGAACTTTTCACAAGAAGCAAATTGGAATTGTATATAAACATGAACGATGTACAAGCACAAGTCCCACCCCTTTTACAATACTTTTTTTATTTATTGTAAAAAAAAATGTAATTGGTAACACTCATTATTTATTAAAATATAGTGAAGTTAAAAGTACATTAACGAAGCACATTTACTCAGATACTTTACATCACTGCTTTAAAGTGACCTGCAGGTGCATCAGCATTAAAGCACAGTGTCTGGAGAGAATTCGAATTTCTACAGTGGGTAGAAAAAGTCTGCAATACTTTATAAAATTGCAGGTTTATAAAATATAAAGACAGAAAGAACAACAAGATGAACGTCCGATTCGTTTAATCTTTAATGCGATATTCCAACAAACAGAAATCAAGAGAGGGGAAAAAAATTCACTTATTGGGAATGTTTTAAATAAAGAAAATAAATAGATACCACACTCTGATTGCACCCCCTCCAAACTAATACTCTGTGGAAGCAGTTTTTCACTTGATTACAGCATCAAGTCTTTGTGAATTAGAATCACATTCACACATCTACACTTTGGAATTTGATTCCACTCTTCTTTTCCAAAAACGTTCAAGTTCCTTCAAACTGCAAGGGGATCTCCTGAAAAACTCCTGTGGTTCCTTCAGTGTTGCTGTTAGCCTCTTGGTAGCTTCCCTGAACCTCTCTCTTTGTGGCCCACGGCTCTTAGGAGAACGCAACAGCAAACATTTAAGCAAATCCTACAGCAACAACTGACTTTTATCTGGTTTGAATCAAAATCACTGTAACTGATGGCAGGTGAATGTCTTTTACCTGCAGACCTCATTGTGAGTGGAAATGGTACACTGGTTTAATATTTCTTTTAATCTCTGGATTTCTGCTTGTTAGAAGATTTTAGATTAAAAAGTCTGACAATGACTTAAAATATTTCATCGAGCACATTTTTATCTCTTCTAAATGCACCTTACTTTTTTTTTTATCTACTAATCAATGGATAAATATTGATGCTTTATGCAAATGTATGTATATTATTAGTGAAACCAAACTCAACATAGAGCATGAAGACAAAATATACTTGTAAAAGTTTTAAACTAATGATGGTGTTTTAAATGACGTAAATCATCAGGACACCAAATGGAACTAACGCTATGTTTCCACACGGACGCTTTTAATCGCCGGATGTGCGCATCATGGCGGATTTTGGTGCCGATTTGAGACTTGGCGCATCAGTAAAACAAATTTTGAGTAATTAAAAATAATGTTTTGGTGTATCTGAGTAAAGAAAAGACGTTGTGAAATAAATGTTAAAGGTTTTAATTTTTTTTTAATTATTATTAATTTTTGTAATAAAAATGGTCAAACTGAATGTAATAAAATAGTTTAAATTTAAAATATCCTATTTGAGTAATACAGATGTGTATGTGTGTGTGTTTTTTACATTTAATAGTAATTAATTTTCTAAACATTTTCTCTATTTAACAGTTTTACTAATTTCAGCATACCCTAACAAATTTCTACATGTAAGAAACACAAGATACTTCCATATTTATTCATTAAATTAATTTATTCATAGATGAATTCATTCCTTTCATCTTTTATTCATTCATTGACTCCTTTGATATGTGGAATTCCTTAGATTTTCTTCTTTTAGGAAGCTGTACGTAAAACGCGAAAGAATTCATATCGCTCGACTGTTGAACAAACGTTGGCAGTGATAGGAAGCGGCGGCGCAGGACAAAATCTGCAAACTTGCGGTCCACCACTTAATATGCCCATGAGGGAACTCAGATTTTAACTATGTTCAATCACATATAACAAGGATTGCATTCGGTACACGTGTGCACTGAACAGGAAGTCCTGTACTGAAACAGTTTGGTACAAATAGCATTACACCATTACACCCCTAGTGTCTAGATTTTGTATTCACTGTCCATCCTCTCTGGTCTCACTCAGATTTCGACATGCACGAGCTTATGATCTATGAGGAAGTTGCCCGGGTTCCTCCGTTCAAAAGGAAAACTTTGGTTCTGATCGGAGCTCAGGGAGTCGGACGGCGCAGTCTGAAGAATAAGCTTCTGGTTTCTGATCCCCAGCTGTTTGGAACTACAATTCCATGTGAGTAAAAGCTACACTGATATTAGCATCAGATATTAGCCCAAAAGAAAGACTAAACCAATGCTATATTTTACTCCATTCATTTTTAAATGAGAGATTTATTTAAAAGATCTATTTATTAAATGTATTTCTATGTAACCAATGAGTGCATACTGTATTTCTCAGACACTTCCAGGAAGCCTAAAGCAGGCGAACGAGAGAGCAGGATGTACGCTTTTACGAGCCGAAGCAAAATGGATGCGGACATTAAAGCAGGCCGTTACCTGGAGCAGGGCGAATACGATGGAAACTTGTACGGCACCAAGATCGATTCCATCCACGAGGTAGCCGAGGCAGGACGCCTCTGTATCCTGGACGTCCACCCACAGGTAAAAACACAAATATCTACAAGCCTGTCATTGATTTTTGGACTAATAATGGATGATGCAATGGTGAATGAGTGAGCTTGATAGTGTACTTTTTCCTTTTTAGGCTCTGAAGATCCTGAGGACATCAGAGTTCCTGCCTTATGTCGTTTTCATCGATGCTCCGGAATTTGAAGTGCTCAGATCCATGAACAGAGCGGGAATCGAGTTAGGAGTGGTCAGCAAAGAGCTAACGGTGCAAGCTTAAGTCGTTTTGTTTATGATGTCTAGAACACAAAATCCAACTCCATCATACTCAATCCTCTGAACCACACATTCAAGATCCCAAACACTAACCTCCAACCCCTTAGTGTCACTCCAACTCCAGCCCAAACCTCTCCAAACTCCAACCTTTAACTGTCAAACTTCAGCCCCTAACCCCAAACACTTTCAAACTCCAACACATAAGTCCTTCAGAGTACAAACCCTAACTTTCAAAATGTAACCCCCAACCACTTCAAACTCCAACCCGTAACCCCACCATTCAACCCCTACATGCCAACTCCTAACAACCACAGTTCAAACCCTAACCCAAAACTTCAAACCTATTCAAACTCAACCCTAACCCTTCAACTCTTAACCCAACAAACCCTAACCTCAAAACTTCAATCCTTAACCCTACAACCTTTAACACATAACCTCACAACCCCTACCCCCAAATCTTCAGCCGTTAACCCCACAACCCTTAAACCCACAACCCTAACTCCATAACTTTAACCCATTACCTCACTACCCTAACTCTAAAACTTCAACTATTAACCCCACAACCCTTAACCCAACAAATTCAACCCTAACCCCACAACTTCAACCATTAACCCTACAACCCTCAACCCCACAACTTCAACCCTTAACCCCACAACCTCAACCCCACAACTTAAACCCTTAACCCCATGACCCTCAACCCCACAAGCATCAACCCAACAAACTCACCCTATATCCCCTCAACCCTTAAACCCAAAACTTTAACCCTTAACCCCACAACCCCTAACCACGAAACTTCAACCCCAAAAGGGACAGGAACCTGTACACTAAATGATCTTTATCTCAACCTAAACTTTAAATGTATCGCAAGATAATGGTGATGACCAAACTCCAGCGCAGTACTAATCCTAATCCCAGTCAAACCGCTGCATCAAGCAAATGACATGTCGCACAACAGACATCAAAACAACAGAAAATGTACCATTGCGTGTGCTAAACCCCAGGTTTTCTTTTCTGTCTTCCTACTGGCAGGATGGTGAGCTGAACAGGATACTGGACGAGAGCTGGAGGCTTAAGAGGGCATATGGACACTACTTTGACCTGACCATTGTGAACGACAGCCTGGACGAGGCCTGCAGCACTCTTAAGGATGCTTTAAAGAAGCTGAGTGGAGTTCCCCAGTGGGTTCCGGTTAGCTGGGTGTTTTAGGGGGAAAAAAACCCTCATTCATGAACCCTCATTTTATTTAGTGACTTACATCAAACTTATTTATTTTTTATTTATTTTAATGATGGTATACCTAAGTGATAGCTTGTTTTGTAGTTTTTAGCTGCCCTTCTCGTACATATGTGGCTTTCCGAGCATAAGGCTGTGTCTCAAATCGCGTGTTTAATAACAAACACATGAGCCTGACGAACACGTACAATAATATAACTGGGGTTAACAGCAGATATACTGTCGGTTTAACCAGTAGAACCAGTCAGTATTCTAGTTTACTATAGAGTCAGAAAGGGTGTGTGATTTGAGACACGGCTCATTACTGACTGATAAAAGACACACGGACGAGAACAGTGTCTGAAATTCTTGCACTAATACATCAGGGAAAAAGAAATAACACAAAAACAAGAACATGGTCCACTACCAAGTACCGCTTTATTGTTTTTACTCCTTTCTAATTTCTAATAAAGGCGACACAAACTCCCTGTGGGGTGGAAGTGGAAATGAAAGGCGATGTGGATAAATGTTCATAAAACAATTTTAAAGCCAAAAACATTTAAAACCCACGATATACAGAACAATCATACAAAGATATAGATGAAAATGTATACAAACATTTTGGATTAATAAACCTTAAAAATAACTGATAAATTAGAGCAGAAAGGCCACAATGCGGACAGGATTTGCCTTTCAAGTGTCAGCAAATCAGATTAAATGCAAATTGGTGCAAAGCCAATCATATTACTCTCTAAATTGCATTTTGTTTAAAATACTACCTCTCAGGAGCTTATAAAGAGCATAAACCATTTGTATGACACCTCCTCAGGCTACGTCTAGACTAATCCAGATAAATTTGAAAACGGCGTTTTCATCAAAAAACGGTCCGCGTCCACAATGTCATTCTCAAAAGTTGCTCATCTGCACTAAACGTCTGAAAATGCTCAAGTCCCCATACTGCGCATGAGAAAATATACTACGCTTCAAACTGCCCGACGTTTATTTACTTTCCGGCTCTCTGAAATGTTGTGACAAAGTCTAAAAATGCATCATCGTTTTCCAAAGCCTTAAATTTCCCACTGCAACGGAAAACACCGTTTTCCAATTTATCCACGTTTTCAAAAAGCTACTTTTTCGTGGACTGAAAATGGCGTCACAGAAGGGCAAAATGGAGAAAAAACAAAAAAGCTTGAGACCTCCAGCTCCTCAGATTTGCCCGGGAAATCATGAAAAGCAGAACGATGTAGTTAAAGGCACCATAAGCGACTTCTGGATCATGTGATCGAATCTGGCGCTTCTTATTGGACGTCTGCTAAATCAGAACTCGTGCACACGAGCAATTAGCCTACACTTTTTTTGCGTGTGAAAATGAAGTAAAATATCAAAGGGAATATAAATTATATTTTACACATAACGTAGACTTCCAAAAGCCAAGTAATCAACTAGTCGGGCAGTGATGTCACCACCGGCCACGCTGCTTCCGCCTGTATTTTTTATTTATTTTTATATATGTATAAAAAAAATATTTGCATAATATCCAGGACCAAATATAATTTTTTTTTTTTACAATTAAACCAGTTCTTGATAGTGGACTTACACTCGTTTATAGACACTACTGTAGTTTCCCCTACAGAAAAATCGCACTGTTTATCAGCAAAATGTATCTCTCCAAACGTGACCACAAGTGAACACGTGAACAAGTGGGTGTTTTGCATCATTCACATTATTCATATGCAAAATAAATAATCATGGGGAAAAACACATTGTATAAAAATATTATAGAAACACACTCTCTCTCTCTCTCTCACACACACACATGCGATAATCCTGATACAGTAATGTGTTGTGATTTTTCTGTAAGGGTCCGTATTTAGATGAAACCACATCAGATCCTCACATCACAGCTTTTAAAATAAAATGAAAATATAATATAAGTGTGTAATATTGATTTAGGCAATGGTTCAAAGTCTCGTGTTTTTTTACCGAATTCTATTTTATTACATTCCGTGCGCGCTCTTGTAAATCTTTTCTCGTCATACACGTTGTGGTAGTGCAGGATTTATTATTTTTACCCACACCATTAAAGCTTGTATTGAAATCCTACATTATATGTTTCTTGCACGATCGTATGTAGAATAAGTTTTTACACTGATACAGAAATACAGTAATACTCTGATACAATAATACATTATACAGTAATACACTAATACAGTAATACATTATACAGTAATACACTGATACAATAATACAAGAATACACTAAAACAATAATAAACTGATACACTAATACAGTAATACAATGATACAGTAGAACATTATACAGTAAAACACTAATACAGTAATACACTGATACAATAATACAGTAATACACTGATACAATAATACACTGATACAGTAATACACTGATAAAGTAATACAGTAATACACTGATACAGTAATACACTGATACAGTAATACAGTAATACACTGATACACTGATACAGTAATACACTGATACAATAATACACTGATACAGTAATACACTGATACAGTAATACAGTAATACACTGATACAGTAATACACTGATACAATAATACAGTAATACACTGATACAATAATACAGTAATACACTGATACACTGATACAGTAATACACTGATACAATAATACACTGATACAGTAATACACTGATACAGTAATACAGTAATACACTGATACAGTAATACACTAATACAGTAATACACTGATACAGTAATACAGTAATACACTGATACAGTAATACACTAATACACTAATACAGTAATACACTGATACAGTAATACACTAATACAGTAATACACTGATACAGTAATACACTAATACACTGATACAGTAAAACACTGATACAGTAATACACTGATACAGTAATACAGTAATACACTGATACAGTAATACACTAATACAGTAATACACTGATACAGTAATACAATAATACACTGATACAATGATACACTGATACAGTAAAACACTGATACAGTAATACACTAATACAGTAATACACTGATACAGTAATACAATAATACACTGATACAATGATACACTGATACAGTAATACAGTAATACACTGATACAGTAATACACTAATACAGTAATACACTGATACAGTAATACAATAATACACTGATACAATGATACACTGATACAGTAATACAGTAATACACTGATACAGTAATACTAATACAGTAATACACTGATACAGTAATACAATAATACACTGATACAATAATACACTGATACAGTAATACAGTAATACACTGATACAGTAATACACTAATACACTGATACAGTAATACAGTAATACACTGATACAGTAATACAGTAATACACTAATACAGTAATACACTGATACAATAATACAGTAATACACTGATACAATAATACACTGATACAGTAATACACTGATACAATAATACAGTAATACACTGATACAATAATACAGTAATACACTGATACAGTAATACACTAATACACTGATACAGTAATACAGTAATACACTAATACAGTAATACACTGATACAGTAATACAGTAATACACTAATACAGTAATACACTGATACAATAATACAGTAATACACTGATACAATAATACACTGATACAGTAATACACTGATACAGTAATACACAGTAATACACTGATACAGTAATACAATAATACACTGATACAGTAATACACTGATACAATAATACACTGATACAGTAATACACTGATACAGTAATACAGTAATACACTGATACAGTAATACACTGATACAGTAATACAGTAATACACTGATACAGTAATACACTAATACACTGATACAGTAATACACTGATACAGTAATACACTAATACAGTAATACACTGATACAGTAATACACTAATACACTGATACAGTAAAACACTGATACAGTAATACACTGATACAGTAATACACTAATACAGTAATACACTGATACAGTAATACAGTAATACACTGATACAGTAATACACTAATACAGTAATACACTGATACAGTAATACAATACACTGATACAATGATACACTGATACAGTAAAACACTGATACAGTAATACACTAATACAGTAATACACTGATACAGTAATACAATAATACACTGATACAATGATACACTGATACAGTAATACAGTAATACACTGATACAGTAATACACTAATACAGTAATACACTGATACAATAATACAGTAATACACTAATACACTGATACACTGATACATTAATACACTAATACACTGATACAGTAATACACTAATACAGTAATACACTGATACAGTAATACACTAATACACTGATACAGTAATACAGTAATACACTAATACAGTAATACACTGATACAGTAATACAGTAATACACTAATACAGTAATACACTGATACAGTAATACAGTAATACACTGATACAGTAATACACTGATACAGTAATACAGTAATACACTGATACAATAATACAGTAATACACTGATACACTGATACAGTAATACACTGATACAATAATACACTGATACAGTAATACTGATACAGTAATACAGTAATACACTGATACAGTAATACACTGATACAGTAATACAGTAATACACTGATACAGTAATACACTAATACACTAATACAGTAATACACTGATACAGTAATACACTAATACAGTAATACACTGATACAGTAATACACTAATACACTGATACAGTAAAACACTGATACAGTAATACACTGATACAGTAATACACTAATACAGTAATACACTGATACAGTAATACAGTAATACACTGATACAGTAATACAATAATACACTGATACAGTAATACAGTAATACACTGATACAATGATACACTGATACAGTAATACACTAATACACTGATACACTAATACAGTAATACACACTGATACAGTAATACTAATACACTGATACAGTAATACACTAATACAGTAATACACTGATACAGTAATACAATAATACACTGATACAATAATACACTGATACACTGATACAGTAATACACTGATACAGTAATACACTAATACAGTAATACACTGATACAGTAATACACTGATACAATACAGTAATACAGTAATACACTAATACAGTAATACACTAATACACTGATACAATAATACAGTAATACAATGATACACTGATACAGTAATACAGTAATACACTGATACAGTAATACACTAATACAGTAATACACTGATACAGTAATACAATAATACACTGATACAATACACTGATACAGTAATACAGTAATACACTGATACAGTAATACACTAATACAGTAATACACTGATACAGTAATACAATAATACACTGATACAGTAATACAGTAATACACTGATACAGTAATACACTAATACAGTAATACACTGATACAGTAATACAATAATACACTGATACAATGATACACTGATACAGTAATACAGTAATACACTGATACAGTAATACACTAATACAGTAATACACTGATACAGTAATACAATACACTGATACAATAATACACTGATACAGTAATACAGTAATACACTGATACAGTAATACACTAATACACTGATACAGTAATACAGTAATACACTAATACAGTAATACACTGATACAGTAATACAGTAATACACTAATACAGTAATACACTGATACAGTAATACAGTAATACACTGATACAATACAGTAATACACTAATACAGTAATACACTGATACAGTAATACAGTAATACACTGATACAGTAATACAGTAATACACTAATACAGTAATACACTGATACAGTAATACAGTAATACACTAATACAGTAATACACTGATACAGTAATACACTGATACAGTAATACACTAATACAGTAATACACTGATACAGTAATACAGTAATACACTGATACAGTAATACAGTAATACAGTAATACACTGATACAGTAATACAATAATACACTGATACAATGATACACTGATACAGTAATACAGTAATACACTGATACAGTAATACACTAATACACTGATACAGTAAAACACTGATACAGTAATACACTGATACAGTAATACACTGATACAGTAATACACTAATACACTGATACAGTAATACACTAATACAGTAATACACTGATACAGTAATACAATAATACACTGATACAGTAATACACTGATACAGTAATACAGTAATACACTGATACAGTAATACAATAATACACTGATACAGTAATACACTGATACAGTAATACAATAATACACTGATACAGTAATACACTGATACAGTAATACAGTAATACACTGATAGAGTAATACACTGATACAGTAATACAGTGATACAGTAATACAGTAATACACTGATACAGTAATACACTAATACAGTAATACACTGATACAGTAATACAGTAATACACTGATACAGTAATACACTGATACAGTAATACAGTAATACACTGATAGAGTAATACACTGATACAGTAATACAGTAATACACTGATACAGTAATACACTAATACACTAATACAGTAATACACTAATACAGTAATACACTGATACAGTAATACAGTAATACACTGATACAGTAATACAGTAATACACTGATACAGTAATACACTGATACAGTAATACACTGATACAGTAATACAGTAATACACTGATACAGTAATACAGTAATACACTGATAGAGTAATACACTGATACAGTAATACAGTGATACAGTAATACAGTAATACACTGATACAGTAATACAGTAATACACTAATACAGTAATACACTGATACAGTAATACAGTGATACAGTAATACAGTAATACACTGATACAGTAATACAGTAATACACTAATACAGTAATACACTGATACAGTAATACACTGATACAGTAATACAGTAATACACTGATACAGTAATACACTGATACAGTAATACTGATACAGTAATACACTGATACAGTAATACAGTAATACACTGATACAGTAATACACTGATACAGTAATACAGTAATACACTGATACAGTAATACACTGATACAGTAATACAGTAATACACTGATACAGTAATACAGTAATACACTAATACAGTAATACACTGATACAGTAATACAGTAATACACTAATACAGTAATACACTGATACAGTAATACAGTAATACACTAATACACTAATACAGTAATACACTGATACAGTAATATACTGATACAGTAATACAGTAATACACTGATAGAGTAATACACTGATACAGTAATACAGTAATACACTGATACAGTAATACAGTAATACACTAATACACTAATACAGTAATACACTGATACAGTAATACACTGATACAGTAATACACTGATACAGTAATACAGTAATACACTGATAGAGTAATACACTGATACAGTAATACAGTAATACACTGATACAGTAATACACTAATACACTAATACAGTAATACACTGATACAGTAATACACTGATGCAGTAATACAGTAATACACTGATAGAGTAATACACTGATACAGTAATACAGTAATACACTGATACAGTAATACAGTAATACACTGATACAGTAATACACTGATACAGTAATACAGTAATACACTAATACAGTAATACACTGATACAGTAATACAGTAATACACTGATACAGTAATACAGTAATACACTGATACAGTAATACACTGAAACATAACAGCTCATTTGTCCTTCATCCTATGGAATATTAAGAGGCCATGCATTACAGTAATCCCCTGTTTATTGCGGTGGTTATGTTTTAATTTTTCCCCCACACATTATACACACACAGAAAACATTTGCAAAAATACAGTAATTATATTTTTTATTTTTCTAATCTTACAATGACAAAAATTGTAAATTGCATCGTTGAAACCGAACACTTACATGTCCTATATCACCACCACCATAAACCTCCTCCCTAGTCTACCTCTTTTCCTCCTGCCTGGAGTCTCCAATCTCAGCATTCTTTCACCACTTCATATACCCTGTGTCCCTCACTGTCGCTCTCGCCTCGTCTCCAAAATGTCCTGTCTGCTCAGTCCCTCTAATAACCTCATATCTGATTCTGTCCATCCCGTCCAATACCAATCCTCTAGTACATCTGATCAGTGAGGATATTACATGCTGATTCTGAACAAACAGAGGTGCAATGGAGAAGAGAAAGGAAGCATGTCGTCTGCGAAGTGTCTCCTCCCTGCATGTCTGATTGTGTTATTAAATGCTCCATTGCTTTGCATAAAAACACTTAACAGATGTGCTGGTATCTGCTCTGTGATCATCTCCTTCCTGAACGACTGTGAGCATCAAACCTGGCAGCTATTATTTATTTATTTATTTATTTATTTATTTATTTATTTATTATCATGAATGAAGGCTGTAATTTTATTAATGAGGAACTGAAATGAAGTTGAAATGAAGCTGGTTGAGTTTTTATTATTTTACATAATGTGATGTAGCCACATGGATCAGTTTACATTTGTCCTGTTCTGCTTGTGATACGCTTTCTTAGTTTTTCTGAAATAAATGTATGAAACAAAAGTCTTTGGCATTTCTAAAGGGAAAATATATACATACATTTTGGATTTCTATCAGCTCAGGGGTTCATCCTTTATTGGATGACTCAATTAGCTGGAGATGCTGTCATGGCAACAAGTCCGTGGATTTTTCCATTACATGGATTTTGTTGATTTGACCTGATCCTCATAAAAGTCTCCGCCTCATAAAAAAAAGTTTGCCTAATTGTGACTTCATTTCTCATAATTTCCACTTTATGCCCCGCAAACTTTTTTCTCACAATTCCCACTTTATTTTTCCCAGTTCTGACATTTTGTTTGCAATTCTGATATTTTGCTTGTATTTCTCACGTTGTCTCGCAATTCTGGCTCTTTGCTCACAATTCCGACTTTATTTTTACACAATTCTGACTTTATTTCTCGCAATTCCGACTTTTTGCTTGCAATTCCGACTTTATTTCTTGCAACTCTGACTTTATTTCTCACGATTCCGACTTTATTTCTCACGATTCCGACCTTATTTCTCCCAATTGTGACTGCTAATGTTTAGCTAATCTAGCACCGTCACCCCTCTGTAGGACCAGAAAATTTTACACATTGAAAATTGAATATTCTTTTATGCGTTGGGAATGGGCTTCCATAGATCCGAGATTTGTTGGATTTTGGTCATCCTGGAGTTGTTGTCATGGCAATGATGATTTTCTCATGAGGGAATCGTTTACTTCGTTCATTCGTTGGCGCCTCATAATAAAGTTATCGAGTGGCGTGTAAACAGTAACATCATCTCTAGAATGTTGCATTTAATTCTGTTAAGCTGCTTTTTAAAAGCGTTTTACTAATTACTCTCAATTTCAGATTTTTACTTGTTTCCAACTTTCACTGTGTCCTGTGGTGACTCCGACATGCTGCCAGAAAGATGTAATAATATTCATAAAATAATCAAATATAAAATTTCTCATAACCGCTCATTGAGTATTGTACCATTGACCAGCCAATCACAATATTTCAGATCATTCAGATCAATTCAATGTTATTTGTTGAGCCAATTTGAACAATGGACATTGTGTCATTAGAGCTTCACAGAAAATAAATACAAATATACATTTCATCATTGTGGCAACAGTATCAAAGAAAAACTCACTGAGATGGTATGAGGAAGAAACCCTGAGAGGAACCAGACTCAAAAAGTGAACCCATCCTCATCCTCTACACCGAAAATCCATTCACTATCATCACGGTTACATTTGTTCACTGATGGAGACTTAAATGTAAATCTGTTTATGATCATTTTAGCCATAATATCTGATAAGCAAGCAGGAGAAAACTTTAACAATCACGCTGAACTTTGCTTTCAGTCTCCCCAAGCCTTTATAGCACTTACGGTAAAGCATCTAATTACCATGTGATAATTAGATAGTCGATTTGTGCAGACTGCGAGCATCGAACCTGGTAGCTATTATCCATTTATTTATTGATTATAATTAATTAAAATTGTAATTATATTAACGAGGAACTGAAATGAAGTTGAAATGAAGCTGGTTGAGTTTTTATTTTTAATATTTTACATAATGTGATGTAGCCAGTAGCTCAGTTACAGTAAGGAGCTCTGTTTTTATTATTATTATTATTATTATTATTATTATTATTATTATTATATTATTATTATTATTATAAAGTTTTATTATTGTTGCACCACAAGGGGGCAGATTTTCTCTGGTTTTACAAGACTTGATCGTCTTTTTTGTAAGAAATCTGGTGTGTGTGTGTGTGTGTGTGTGTGTGTGTGTGTGTGTGTGTGTGTGTGTGTGTGTGTGAATGTGACCACGTGAGCAAAAAAAAAAAAAAAAAACAAGTAGAAAAAAAACTGTGTGTGGGCGGCCGAGGCTCATTGATGGGGAGTGAAGGCTGGTCCATGTGGTCCAATCCAACAGACAAACTCCTGTAGCTCAAACTGTTTTAGCAGCATATATATATATATATATATATATATATATATATATATATATATATATATATATATATATATATATATACGTGCATTGATGTGACCTTCTTATTCCAATTTTAAAAAATACACAAAAAAGGGGGTAAAATTTAAACCTTCAACACAACACAGATTTATTTACAACATTCTTTCTTTACTCAGATATATTACAAAAATATTAAAATTGTATATCATTTTTAAATTATAAAATAAAACAATTCTTTTTTACGCATTAAACATATGTTTTATTGATGCGCCAAGTCTCAAATCAGCTCCAAAATCCACCACGGTGCAACACATCCGGCGATTAATACCGTCCGTGTGGAAACCAAAGCCAAAGTTCCGTTTGGTGTCCTGATGATTTCCGTCATTTAAAGCACCATCATTACTTTAAAACTTTTACAAGAATATTTGGTCTTCATGTTCAATGTTGAGTTTGGTTTCACTAATAATAAACATACATTTGCATAAAGCATCAATATTTATCCATTAAAGATGGCAAAAGTACATACATCCTTTACTCAAGAAGAAGTGCAGATTTCTGTGTTTTAAAAGACTTTAAAAGGAAAGAAAAGTTGAAGTATTGAAAGAAGTTTGGGCTTTGACATGTACTTAAATAAAAAAACATTAGACGATACTCCTTTTTGAGTCCGGTTCCTCTTAAGGTTTCTCATACCATCTCAGGAAGTTTTCCGTTGCCACAGTCGCCACTGACTCGCTCATTAGGGATACACTGCTACTGGGGCAGGACCCGGTGCTGTAGGATCTCTGCTCAAAGCAAATCTAAACTTCAGCTTCTTGGTAGTGTAGAGCTTCAAACATAACAATAAAACTTCCAACATTTCAGCCAAAGAGAGTCACCGGACGTGATGTTTTTATAGAGGAAGTGACCTTAATATCTGATAAGCAAGCAGGAGAAAGCTTTATGCTCTTGTGAGCCAAAGAAAATAAAAACCACAATCACGCTGAACTTTGCTTTCATTCTCCGCGAGCCTTTATAGCACCTACAGTAAAGCTGAAATGAAGGTGAAGGTGAAACGTATCATGTGATGATTAGATAGAGCTCCGAGACGTAGTCAAGGGTGTAACTCAGATCATATGACTTTCCAGTGATTGCTTTATATCAGTCGATGTTCAAAGCGTGTAACGGGTTCCTGGATTGGGATCGGAAAGTTATATTTTTTTACAACACAGAAAGGCACATTGTCGAATCGAATTCAAATCCAATTCATTCTTTATTTGTTAAGCAATTCACATGCTCGTACTTATTGTCATAGTATATAAAAGTAATCACAAAGGAGTGGCACAAAAAAAAAATCACATCCACACAATTTCCTCGTTAGTCCTGAGCCAGTGAAATGAAGTGACCTGGTGGTTCTTCTGTGACCGTAAATGAAGATATTGACATGTTAAAGTCACTAAATGATATTATGTGATCGAAGATAATGTGTTGAGGCCACAAGGTCTTCAGAACCTATTCAGACCTTTAGAGAAGATATTTAGGGGGTTTTATATATATATTGAGACCACAATTTTTTTTTAAACATATGTGAGCTTTGAGATATTCAATTGAGACCACAAGAGAAAAGAACAATGCAATATATTAATTATATGACATATTACAAATAACCTGTTGAGCCTGGGAGATCATTTCATCAGCACACAATATGAGATAATAAGTCCATGAGAAAGTGCATCGACACCACCAGATAATGCTGAGAATTTATGAGATAATATAATGAAAATACAAAAGAATACATATTGAGGTCACAAGGCAACATTTTGAACCCATGAGATAATATACACCATGAGATAAAGTAGTAAGGGCACAAGAAGCCATAAAATAATAAATTCGAGGTCATGGGAAAGTGCATCAATGCTACCAGGTAATGTAATGTGTTCATGAGATAATATATTGAGGACCTGAGAATGCTTATTGAGGTTGAGAGACAACATACAGAAGCTATGAGATCTTTGACACGACAAGATAATGGAGTAAGAGTACGATATAACTTCTGGAAGCCATGAAAAAGTGTGTTGAAGCCACCAGATAATGTAGTGAGGACATTTTTAATTTATTGAGGATTTGAGATCATTAATAAAAGTCTCTAGACAGCATTTTAAAGATATGAGATAATTGACACTACAAAATAGTGTAGTACAAGCACAAGATAATCTCTGGAAGCCATGAGATAAAATAAAGCCATAAGAATGTGTGTCGACACAATCAGATCATTTAGTGAGGACACGAGATAATCTTATAAGAACATGAGATAACTTATTTAGGTCATGAGACAACACATTCAAGCCATGAGATATATATACTCTATCGAGGACCTGAGATAATTAATAAGGTCACAAGACAACTTATTGAAGCCATGAGATAATTTACATCTCGAGAAAATGTAGTAAGGAAACTACAAACTCTGGAAGGTACGAGATAATAAATTGAAGCCACTAGAAAGTGCGTTGATACCACTTGATAATTTAGTGACGACACGAGATAATCTATTGAGAATTTGAGATAATTAATGAGACAACATATTGAAACCATGAAATAATCTGCACCATTAGATAATGTAGTAAGACCACAAGATAACTTCTTAAAATAATGAGATAATAAATTGAAGCCATGAGAGTGTGTCAACGCCGCTAGTTAGGTTTGTGAGGACACAAGATAATCTACTGAGGACCTATGATAACTCAAATTACACAATGAGATATTGTAGTGCAAACATCAGATAACAGCTCGAGGAGTTTCGTTTCTCAAGTTCTTTACGTTGCTATATCTCGTGGTGATACTTCAGTGGAATAATACTTAATATTTAACCTAGAACCTGTGTCCTAAAAATTCAAACAATGTGATCATAAAAAATTACCACCATGTCACCTCAGAGGCTCTGAACTTTAGCTCCTAAACATCTCCATCAAAATCATTTTCTGAACCGTTCATTTGGTGCAGGAGTCATCGGTCAACAAATATCATGATGCCTGCCATTTTGAACAACCAGAATCAACCCTTTTTGCTCTGCCCCTTAGAACCCGCCCTCTAGACCACGCCTCCCAGCTCTTACAGTCTGAAGGTGGGTTTATAGCAGGACGCTGGACGTGTTCCAGATGATATTATAACTTTAATGTTAATACACATTCCAGCTGCTTTCTCAAGTTAAAAAAAAGGAGATTTTATAATTGTATTAAAGGCGGAATTATAAAATATTTGTTGATTTATTTTTAAAAATGATTTCTTTACTATTAATGTTATAATATAGACTATTATATAGCTATATATTAACCTCTAAGACCTTTCCTTTAATTCCTAATTTATAGCATTCCATGCTCTTTATAAAATGATGTGCTATAGTTATTGAATAACTTAAAAAGATAAAAACCCACAAAATTATACACAATAATACAAATATGTACACGATTCAACGATCGACAAAAAAATAGCAGCTCTGGCTTTCAATCTCCATGGTTTGTTCATCGATGTGTTGGAAGGAATGAAGGAAGGACAAAGGGGACATTTTCAGCTTCTTATTCCACAGTTCTATTTTCTCTACAGTTCTTCGGACTCTTCGATGTCTTACTGTGGGAGAGGAGGACAGGATGAAGTGATCCGGCCTGGTTCGGAAGAGACAAACGGAGTGCCGATGGACTCTGTGTACGAGGGCGGAGGCTCATTCGGGATTTCAGGCTTCATTATCTGCAAAGAACAGACAGAGAAATGAGGAGGGGGTTAAGTTTGGCCTTGGTATAGTAGTATGGACTAAACCTGCAGTCTTGCTGGCAAGCAACAATGTGACAGAGCACAGGGTCCGCCATGATACAGCGTTCCTGAAGCACAGAAGGTTAAGGGCCTTGCTCAAGGTCCCAAACGTGGCAGCTTGGTTAAGGAATTGTTCTCTGGATCAGAAGGTCACAAGTTGAAATCCCAGCACCTGCCACTCCTGGGCCCTTAAACAAGGCCCTTCATCCTTAACTGCACAGTATATTGAGGCCCCACAATAAGCACAAGCCTCAGATCACTATGAGTTATGTACAAAGGCAACACAATGAAATACTGAACCCCCAGGAGCACACAATAATACATTAAGAAAATGAGAAAATGCAATGATACCACTAGCAACCACATGATGTCGTGAGTACTTGAGATAACATATGGATGGTGCTAGAGAACATATTAAAGCCATGAGATGATCAATCAAAGCCATGTGATGCCACAAGATAATATAGCGGGAATAAAGCATATTGAGGTTTCAAAATACTCTAGTGACAACGTGAGATAATATAGTAAAACCGAGATAATGAGATAATGAGGATGCCAGATTATCATATTGAGACCGTGAGATGATACATTGACACCAAAAGATAATGCAGGGGACAAAGGATAACAGATCAAGGACAAGATGAATGAATGAGACTGCTAGAGGACATATTGAGGACGCACAATGAATATTTTAAAGCCATGAGATGACATATTGATGCCACGAGATAATATTATGTAGTAAGGACACAAGATAACATATAGAAGCCATGGGATAATATATTACCACCATGATGACCAATTGTTTAGGTTCTAGAATGTAGCAGGTATAAAGCATGTCGAGGTTTTAAAATATTATAGTGACAACGAGATAATGTAGAGACAATACATTGACTCTATGAGATAATGTAGTGGGGACATGGGATAATAGATCAAGGACATGAATTTATAGGTTTCCTTGTGGATTTAATATGCTACAGATTTGGGGCTCAGGAGGGTTGTTGGCTTGTTACTCCAAATCCAACCTTCCCATCACTATATTTTTTTTTAATTGGATCAATAAACGGAAGGCAGAAAACGACGCTGGTCGAAGCGTCTTGCATTTTGCTCACGTGCAGTACATTTACAGGGATGTAAAAAAAAAAACGCAGTTTTTGAATTCATCCGTGTAAGAGCCAATTTAATATTTCGATTTTACAAATGTATAAACAGGACCTTGATTCTATAATCTGGATTAGTGTAGGCACATTCTTAATCTTTCATTCGTTTTTGGTGGAACAGGGAGAACACTATGAATGTCAACATCTCATTTTTATATACATTGAGGAACCAGTCGACTTGCTTGTAGCTCATTCAGCTTTGTGTCATTACATATTCATGACATATTCCCATTCATAAACATGTACATTTACATTCATGGCATTTGGCAGACACGCTTATCCAAAGCGACTTACATTTATCTCATTCAAACAACTAAACAGCTGTGGGGTTAAGGGCCTTGCTCAGGAGTCCAGGAGTGGCAATTTGGTGTGGCAGGGATTTGAACTCATGACCTTCAAAACCAATGCTTTAACCACTAAGCTGCCACCTGCTGTATACGCATATGTTCGGTTTCAGTACTTCTCGGTTCTACTCGGTGGTATGACGTACCTCGTTGTACAATGGAGGAGGGGTGTAGTGCTCCGGCAGGCGGTAGTGTAGATGTCCGAGTTGTTGTTGATCAGTCTGTGGATGGGGGATGACATAGACGGACTGAGGAGGTTCCACAGCACGTGCCGACGCCTCGGCCAACTCTCTCCGTTCCCGCTTCCTCTTTATGAAACATTTACACAAACCCGTGCATAACACAATCACAGCGAATGTCGGGATGAGGATTCTGCAGAGGAAGACGAGGGGAAGAGTTCAACAGGCAAAAATTAAATGTACATGAAAATCGTAAATGTAACAGTGTGAAAAAAATTAATGTAGATATAAAATATGTGGCCAAAATTGGGACACCTGCTCCTGCTTTTTCCAGCCATCTGCGGTTCTTCCACAAAATGTTACCACAAATTCAGAGGCACATGCAAAAGAACACCTTAGGATGCTTGGGTAGCATGAACATTTTTTCCTTCACTTGATCTAGGAGACCCAAACCTGTTCCAGCATGATGATGCCCCTGCTTTAGTGCTCAAACCGTGTCGAACACCTTTGGGATGATCTTTTCACACTGACTGCACTCCAGGCCTCATCACCTCACCTACACCAGTGCCTGACTTTGCTAAATCCCCTAATGGATGAATGAAGCTCACACAAATATCCATTTTCCAAAATGTAGTGGAACACGATTGGAGGTTGTTATAACAGTACATGGGGACCACCTCTAGGGGAAGTGGTAGCTCAGTGGTTAAGGCTCTGGGTTACTGATCAGAAGGTTGGGGGTTTAAACCCTGGTATCTCTAAGCTGCCACTCTTTGGGCCCTAGAGCAAGGGCCTTAACCCTCTGTGCTCCAGGGGTGCTGTATCATGGCTGACCCTGAGCTGTAAAGAACATCAGGTAAAAAAATAATAATTTAAGGTAAAACCTGGTTATTCAGGTAGTCAGCTGACCTCATCATTTCGGTACAAAACCTGGACCTGAACAACTGAAGCAACCTCGTATCATAACACTGCCCCCACAGGCTTGTACAGAAATTACTAGGCATTCTTGATGTCAATTTGGGCTCATCAGAGCACCTGATCTTTTTCCATTGCTCCAATCCTTATGTTCCATAGAAAAGGTATCCCCTCCCCAAGCCCCCCCACTGATAAGCGGTTCTAAAGGCTGCACAGCTGTTTCGTCCCAATCACTTGAGTTCTCTTCACATTGTAGGTGTTACGTTACTGCCAGCAGAAACACTGTCAACTGTATGACATTTAATACTGGTATTTACTATGATTTATAAATAGACAAACAGACATATGTATATATGTATAAATACTTACTGGAAAATGCGAAAGATCAGTGGTAATGAGGTGTCCATAGATATCACAGTACTGTTGAATTCTTAATGATCAGAAGGTGTTGATTTATATCAGCTTTGGCACCTCGTACCTGATTGCAGTGTGATCAAAAGAAAAATTCAGACTGAGCTTTTAGTTTTCATTTACACCACAACAGCACACAGTCCTGCGTTCTTATTTACCCAGGTAAAGACGATGACATGACGGAAAGGCCTCTGTTTACGTTTCTATATTAAGCGCTGCATGTCAGCCAGAGCTGAACTTCCCCCCCGAATCTCACCTGAATATCCTGCATTAAATCCCAATCAGAAACGTGAGTATCGCTGAGAGTTTCTGTTTTGTGTGCTGTTGACTCCGGGCTGAACCTTAATGAACTGCCAGGAAATAATGGGCTGGGTGTGAAAACGCACAGCCTGGCATCAGCTCAGAGGTCAATCTCGTGCCGAGCCTCTCACATGACACTGTTTATTGTCATGTTTTATTGCCATTACATGCAATACCAGATTATTAAGGTCAGGGAAGTCCAAAGCAAGCATTTTGAACCCAGAAATATGATTCAAAACATATTTTATTTATCAATATTTTACTTCAAACTTCCTATTTATAGATTATTATAAAGATAGGATACGTTTATTAATTATTTATTGATTTATAGTCTTAGTGTACTTGCTTTCAATATATATATATATATATATATATATATATATATATATATATATATATATATATATATATATATATAAAATAAAAATGCGTATTTATTTATTTAGTCGTATTGTACTTGTTATATATATATATATATATATATATATATATATATATATATATATATATATATATATATATATATATACACACACACACACACACACACCGAAATCCTACAGTGAATTTTGGTCATGTGATACTCAACTTGAAAACAACAACCTGTACCATTTTTCCCAAATACTCTGATTAGAAATGTGTAACAAATTTTCAATAAAAAGTCACAATGTGCCAACACACATCTTACCTGAAGGGACGCAGTCCAGTCAGGTGCTCTAATCTGGCCCGAGACTGCTCAGTAAGGCTTATCATAAAAATATGCACACTTGCTTACACACACACACACACACACACACACACACACACACACACACTCACACACACACTCACACCTTAATGTGTTTATGAGCATGTTTTGCTGGTTAAAGTCACAGTGCCTGCACATGAAGTGTCTTCAAAATAAAGACTGTACAGCAGGTTAGTCACATTCCTGACCACCCAAGTATGAACGGTCCTAAAGCACACCCTTGATTAGGTGTCTGAATGACAATGTTTGTTTGTTTTACACTCTCTGATGGCAGGACGCATGGCAAGAAATCGATGTTGAAAATGAGGGCGTCACGCTCTGGAGAGATTTCAAAGGAGCGATTTCAAATTTTTTTACGTCCTCTGCTCTACGTAAGGTAAACTGCAGCGAGTTTTTATAAACTAGAGTGGAAGTTCTTATAACAAACAAATAGAGACTCAATGCAACAATGGATGTGGATGTTCTTATGCTTAGAACGTTCTTAATCTTTTGGTCGCATTGTGTAAATAATGCACGCCATTTCAAACAAGAGCCAATAAATGGAGAGATTTTATTCAAGAAGACGACTAAGAAGAAGAAGTTCTAACAACATCCAACACTCCTACAAAGCAAACAAAGAGACAACAATGCATTCTGGGAAAAGCGATCGTTAGAAGGCACTCAGGCAAGACTGATCAGGTTTTCTGTGTTAGTTGGTGTTAATAAATACATAAATTATTTGCTTTGGAACATTAACGATGCTATATAGAAACATTTATAATTTGATACAAAATCTTTGTTCTTGACGTATACAATAATCAAACATATATTTAGAATTTCTCTAAAGGAACACATCAATATCATCCTTTTGATGTTTAAAGAAAAAATAAATTTAGGCATTTTGTGTTCCAGCGCTCATTTAGGTCTCGGATGTGACATAATTTCTAGGGAAGTATCCCTCCATGCCGTTCAGGATGCCCTCGCACCAGCCGTTATCGTTCATCTTGGTCAGGTAGATCACGTCTCCTTCCTGAAAGGACAACTCCCCCGGTTTGCCTGGTTCATAGCTGTAAAGAGCCACCACTTGGTGGGAAATAAATCACAGTGAGTTTCTTAGAAACCTTATGGAAATCTATTAAGTGTGTAAACACTGTACGGACAAAAGCTTGTGGACACCTGAGTGTAAAGTAGATATGTTCTTCTCTTTGAACATTCCATTCCACATTCAATTCCCATTTTCTCTCTTATAATTAGAGATTGACTGGTTAATTTTGAACAATCGGCAAAAATCCATGCCGACAATTTTTCTGGGTTGCGTTATACAGTACAAGAGCGGCCTCTAGAGGCGAATCACTGACACCACATGGTGTTTATATAAAGTGTCTTTTTATTTTATTTTTTGATGTAACTGTTTTTATTCATTTGAAATGTTACTTTTTAATATATATTTAATAAATATATATATTTATTTCATTCAGCTTCAATAAACTATTAATCGTTTAACGGCAAGTACGATCCAACCAAGCTATAGGTAAAATTCTGTGTAATGATTTTTAAAGTCATCCCAAAGGTAGCAGGAGATTTTCCACTCCAACCCATTTAAAGCAGATCTTCATGGCGCTGTCATTGTGGAACAGGTTTGGCTCTCCTAGTTCACATGAAGGGAAAATTTCATGCTACCAAAATGCATATGTAGATACAACTGTGTTAATTGTGGAATTGAGGAAGAACCTCATATGGCTGGAAATGTCAGGTGTCCCAAAACTAAAATGTCCATAATGTGTTTGCTGCGTACTCTCACAAATACCTTTCTCCAAGTACTGTGCAGGAGCAGAGGTGTCATAGTCCACAGGTGGAGGTAAGGAGGAACCTCCTCGAAACCATCGATGCAGTCCATGGGTGGAGGAGGTGGAGGAGCAGGAATCTCCAGGTCTAAAATATAAGGATTTAAATGTACAAGAGGTGATGTGTGAGGTTCATTCGTAGCCTATAGAATCAAACGTTTGTGCACACCTGACCATCACATAGCGCAGAGGTTCTTGCTGAAGATCTTGTTCTGATGTTTGAATTACTGTTTTTTAGAATGAACTCTGCTCCACTCGGCTTTTCCACTAGATTTTGGTTCTTTAAAGAACCCTAAAGTGTTCAGTAGGGTTGAGGAGGTCAGGGGTCAGTGTCGACAGTTTGAGGAAGAACTATTTATGGGTGTGATAGTCAAGGGTGCACATATTTTTAGCTGTGA
This sequence comes from Silurus meridionalis, assembly GCF_014805685.1. Taxonomy (NCBI): domain Eukaryota; kingdom Metazoa; phylum Chordata; class Actinopteri; order Siluriformes; family Siluridae; genus Silurus; species Silurus meridionalis. The sequence goes on from NC_060897.1 coordinate 2,455,276, forward strand.
GAGAGAGAGAGAGAGAGAGAGAGAGAGAGAGAGAGAGAGAGAGAGCAGGCACTTAGACTTACCCAGGTGCTGCAGCCGAGCAGGAATCCGGCACAGAGAGCTCAAAGTGGGCGGAGCCAGAGGAGGCGGGTATGGAGGGGGCGGGGGAATAATGACTGACAGGCGAGCGCAGAGAAACAGGCCAATCGTGTTCATCGGTTTATTTACCATAAAACGTTTCATATCAGTTTGAAACTCTGAAACTACTGACTGCTTCTTTTCTCACTTTCTCTTCATTTTCTCAGTTTACATCCTTCTCTCCTTCATCTATGCTTTTTTTCTGTCATCTTCTGTCTGTGTGATTTTATTATTCCTTAGTTTTCTTTCCATCACCTTCTTTCATTCCGTTATTTTTTTCCCTTCCTTCCATTCCTTTCTCTCTTTGGTTTCCTTTTGATTCTGTTCCTCCTTTTCTCCTTTTGTTTCCTTTCTTCCTTCCATCCTTCCTCCCTTTCCTTACCCTCCTTCCTTCCATTATTTCCTCCTTGCTCCCTTCTTTCCTTTCTGTTTCCTTTCTTTCATTTTTCTTTCCTTCTCACCTTCTTGTTTCTGTGCATACTACCTTCATACTTTTCTTTCTTAAATTCTCTCCTTCCTTCCTCCCATTTTCCTTCCTTCCTTTTCTTCCTTCACTACCTTTATGCTTTTCTTTCCTTCCTTCCTTGATCCCTTCTGTTTCTTTCCTTGTATTTTCTTCATTATTTTAATTCCTTCCTTCCCTCAATTTCCTTTCCACCTTCTTCTGTTTCTTTGCATTTTACCTTCTTACTCTCCATTTCTTTCATCCTTCCTCTATTGTTTCTTCTTATGTTTTCTTCCTTCTTTCTTTTTCCTTCTTTCATTTCCTTCCTTCCTTTTCTTTTCTCCATGTTTCTTTCTCACATTTTTTCCTTCAATTTAATTTCCTTCCCTCCGTCTTTTCTTTGCATTCTACATATCCCTTAGTTTTCTTTCTTTCTTTCTTTCTTTCTTTCTTTCTTTCTTTCTTTCTTTCTTTCTTTCTTTCTTTCTTTCTTCCTTTCTTTCTTCCTTTGTCTATCTAACTATTTTATTTTTCTCTCTACACATTTACCTCTTTTCTTTCTATTTTCTTTCCCTTGCCGCCTTTCTCTCGTTCCTTTCTTTTTATGTCATTTTCTTTTTTTACTCTTTAATAAACATTTCAGAACTTCATGAAAAAAAATCTTTCGGTTACTTTAGATTTGTCATAAATCCCACAAACCCGTAAACCTTCCTGACAGCCTTTCATCTTGCTGCAGGTTCCTGCAGAAGATCATTTGAGGAACTTGGATTAGCGTTTGATAAGTACCTGTGTGTGTATGTGTGTGTGTGTGTGTGTGTGTGTGTGTGTGT
>NC_060897.1:2461667-2489167 GCF_014805685.1 Silurus meridionalis
AAAGAAAGAAAGAAAGAAAGAAAGGAAAAGATGAAGGAAAGAGAGGAGAAGAGACGGTAGAAAGAAAGAAAGAAAGAAAGAAAGAAAGAAAGAAAGAAAGAAAGAAAGAAGAAAGAGAAGATGAAGGAAAGAGAGGCGAAGAGAAGATAGAAAGAAAGAAAGAAAGAAAGAAAGAAAGAAAGAAAGAAAGAAAGAAAGAAAGAAAGAAAGAAAGAAAGAAAGAGAAAATAAACGAAAGTCAAGAAGAAAAGAAAAGAAAAGAAAAGAAAAGAAAAGAAAACCCAGCAGTTTCCTGAGAAACCACACAGCGTGAACTTTAGTCCTTTTCTCCTGAAAATGCCTGATACAGATTTCACCTCTGATTGTTACAGAGCACTCCTTCCATAAATGTTCAGCAATGAAACATGTAGTGTGTGTGTGTGTGTGTGTGTGTGTGTGTGTGTGTGTGTGTGTGTGTGTGTGTGTGTGTGTGTGTGTGTGTGTGTGTACCTTCATGCCATGCCCCAGTGTGTCCAGGCCGCTGTAGGAGATCGGTGTACGGCTGTATTTGGGTTTAGGATCTTTACTGGCTGGAGGTAGGATGATTTTACTGCTCCTCGAGTATCTCTTACCAACAGTGAAAGCACCGATCTCTCGACGTGCCACCTTCTCCCGGTGCATATCTACAGTCTAAAAACACACGCACGCACACACACACACACACACACACACACACACACGTCTAATCAATACACTGACTTGGAAGTGCATGTAAGCTATGATGACGTGACTTAGTGACTCTAAGTGTTAAGTGGCGGGAGGTGGGAGCTCAGTGGACTTGGGAAGGTCACAAGTTCAAATCCCACCACCACCAAGCTGCCACTGCTGAATTAACACAGATTATTATTATTAACATTTGAACAGTAAAATAATTTAAATAAAATGCTTGCTTGGTCCACAGTGACACTGCGCTAACTCTAGTTTCTTTTTTATAATCCTGGCATTGTTGTGTATGATTTTAAGTTTAATAATAATAATGACAACAATAATAATAAATGCACTCAGACTGCAAGGCAGAGACTAAACAAACGTGCAGTCTGCCACTTATGTGATTATGCGATTTTAATTATTTTTCGCACGTAAAAATTATTGCATTGAACCAAAAGCCTTGTACTGAAACATTTCGATATAAATATGTGTACCGTTACCACCTTAGTGTAGGTATTATTAGGTATTGTGAGGTATTATGAGGTGTTATATAGGTATTATGAGGCATTGTGTAGGTATTATAAGGTATTGTGAGGTATTATGAGGTGTTATATAGGTATTATGAGGCATTGTGTAGGTATTATAAGGTGTTATTATAAGTATTATGAGGCATTGTGTAGGTATTATAAGGTATTGTGAGGTATTATGAGGTATTGTGAGGTATTATAAGGTGTTATTATAAGTATTATGAGGCATTGTGAGGTATTATGAGGTGTTATTATAGGTATTATGAGGCATTGTAGGTATTATGAGGCATTGTGAGGTATTATGAGGTGTTATATAGGTATTATGAGGCATTGTAGGTATTATGAGGCATTGTGAGGTATTATGAGGTGTTATTATAGGTATTATGAGGCATTGTGTAGGTATTATAAGGCATTGTGTAGGTATTATAAGGTATTGTGAGGTTTTATGAGGTGTTATATAGGTATTATGAGGCATTGTGAGGTATTATAAGGTGTTATTATAATTATTATGGGGCATTGTGTGGGTATTATGAGGTATTGTGGGGTATTATGAGGTGTTATATAGGTATTATGAGGCATTGTGTAGGTATTCTGAGGCATTGTGAGGTATTATGAGGTGTTATTATAGGTATTATGAGGCATTGTGTAGGTATTATGAGGCATTGTGAGGTATTATGAGGTGTTATTATAGGTATTATGAGGCATTGTGTAGGTATTATAAGGCATTGTGTAGGTATTATAAGGTATTGTGAGGTTTTATGAGGTGTTATATAGGTATTATGAGGATTGTGTAGGTATTATAAGGTGTTATTATAATTATTATGAGGCATTGTGTAGGTATTATAAGGTATTGTGAGGTATTATGAGGTGTTATATAGGTATTATGAGGCATTGTGTAGGTATTCTGAGGCATTGTGAGGTATTATGAGGTGTTATTATAGGTATTATGAGGCATTGTGTAGGTATTATGAGGCATTGTGTAGGTATTATGAGGCATTATGAGGTGTTATATAGGTATTATGAGGCATTGTGTAGGTATTATAAGGTATTGTGAGGTTTTATGAGGTGTTATATAGGTATTATGAGGCATTGTGTAGGTATTATAAGGTGTTATTATAAGTATTATGAGGCATTGTGTAGGTATTATAAGGTATTGTGAGGTATTATGAGGTGTTATATAGGTATTATGAGGCATTGTGTAGGTATTATGAGGCAATGTGAGGTATTATGAGGCATTGTGTAGGTATTATGAGGCAGTGTGAGGTATTATGAGGCATTGTGAGGTTTTATGAGGCATTGTGTAGATATTATGAGGTATTGTGAGGTTTTATGATGTGTTATATAGGTATTATGGGGCATTGTGTAGGTATTATGAGGCATTGTGAGGTATTATGAGGTGTTATTATAGGTATTATGAGGCATTGTGTAGGTATTGTGAGGTTTTATGAGGCATTGTGTAGGTATTATGGGGCATTGTGTAGGTATTATGAGGTATTGTGAGGTATTACGAGGTATTATGTAGGTATTATGATGTACTTCTAAGTATTAAGAGGTATTGTGAAATGATATACTACGGTACTACGGGGTATTATAAGGTACTGTGTAGGTATAATAAGGCAATGTGAGATATTATAATGTATTGTGCAGGTATTATGAGGTATTATGAGGTATTATGAGGTATTGTGAGGTATTATGTAGGTATTATGAGGTATTGTGGGGTATTATGAGGTGTTCTGCAGGTATTATGAGGAATAGCGTAGGTATTATAAGGTATTGTGTAGGTATTATGAGGCATTGTGAGATATTATGAGGTATTGTGAGGCATTTTGTAGGTATTGTGTACATTGATGTAACAGAACAGAGTTAAAGAGTAATGGAGGTGTGAGGTAATGATGTTGCATGACATTAGCCACATCAGATTAGCCACTTCCTGAATCACAGAAAATTTCTTCCTCTTGTCTCTTTACAAAAAGAAGTCTCGTTTCAAAAGCAGAAGAAAAAAAATGTTTGTTTTAATCCATTACGCCTTTTCTATGTAAATAGATTTCTTTAAACTTTAGCGTAACCTCTGATTAGCGCTAAAACGGACTGAGATCTGGGACTCAATGTGTGCACCCAGGACTGTGTGTCTGAGCATTTCCACAGCACCCTGAACACAATGCAGAGCATCAATCAGGCTAGTGCTTAGCCTCTGAGCGCTGGAACACACTGGCCCTTTCATTTCGGCTGGGGGAGAGAGAGAAAGAGAAAAAGAGAGAGAGAGAGTGAGAAGGGGAGAGAAAGAAAGAGAGAGAGACTCAGGTGACCCGGTTAAGCAGGACGAGCACAGAGTTTTCTGGAATGTGCCCGAGTGAAAAGATGGCAGAAAAAGGGGGGGAGAAGGAAATGAAACAGTGGCCTGAGTCCAGCTATGGATCCCGTGGGAAAATCCAGAAGAAAGAAAGGAAGAAACGTAAATCTCTGTGATGTTTCAGTAGATTGTATGAGATGGTATTGAAAAGTATCAAGAAATAGAGACTAATTTTAACACCCCAACATATGGCAGCACGAAGCTGCACGCACAGTCAAAGGGAGCACCGATCTTCTTAAGTCAATGCGGCAAAAGACATCGTGCTGTGTACGTCTGAAGCCATGCAACTGGTGCTCTTCTGACCACGTGTGCACCCTGTCACTGAGCTCTCCTTACACGTGTTTCTCGCAGGAAACACCATGATCTCACTTCTGCACCCACCCTACTCACCAGATGCTGCTCAAAGGTTGCTGCTCAAAGGTTGCTGTTTAACAACATTTCGGTGTGAATCACAGAAGGTGCTTTACACGCTTCGAATAGAAGACACATTTCAGAAGTGTCAGGAACGCTGGAAGAGCTGTGCTGCTGTGCAAGGGGACTGTTTTGAAGGTGATAGTGTGTAAGCGTAGATAAAATACTTTCTCGACACTTTTAAAAACCACCCCGTATATTTAAGCTCAGAAGAACATCAGCAGTGTTTTTATAGCAGGACCACACAGTGCGAATGATGCTCTTACCAGTCCGATGAGGTTGATGTTGGACTCAATGTGACGGAGCTGTGAGCACTGAGCATCCAGCAGTTTGAGTACGCTGGTGGCTAGCGTGCTAATCTGGTAGGCCACGCTAGCTAAAGACTGAGTGGTGAAGGCCTTGGTTTCCTCCAGAGCTTTAATCGTATCTCCTCCTGCCTGTGGAGCACAGAAAGCCAAACTCAGCTTAGCATAACCATCTCTATCTCTAACACACACACACCAGTCACACACAGGGACTATAAATCTATCCCACACACACACACACACACACACACACACACACACACACACATTGTACATATATGTACATTTTCACGCTTTTTAACATAAATTATGACCAAAAGTTTGTGACCACCTAAACGTATCCTTCTTTTTGAACATCCCATTCCACATTTAGTCTCCGTTAGGCTTTTATAACAACCTCCATAGTCTTCTGGGAAGATGTTTTACTAGAAGTTGCGTGGATTCGTGTGAGATTAATTCAGCCACAACAGTGTTATTAGCGCGGTCAGCGTGAAAAAGTCATCCTGTTCATTAAAGTTGAAGGTCAGTAGCTCTAAAGCAGCAGATCTTCCACTCCGTCCCATGGGAGGGATATCTTCATGGAACATCTGAAGGAAAATGTAATGCTACCAAATGCATCCAAAGAACTGTGTGCCCTAAGCTTTGGTGGTAACAGTTTGGGAAAGAACCACAAATGAGGGAGAAAAAACAGAGGCGTCCCAAACCTGTACCAGTATCAGTGTGTAAACCAGTATCATGACTTTAAGCGTATTTAAGATATTAAACCCTAAATTCATACTAATACTGAATACAAACCGATAAAAGTAAATCCCAAGTGTTTTCTTTTTCAAATAATCAAACCTTCTCATATATTTACAGTTACGCATTTGAGAGATGCTCTTTCCCGGAGTTGAGGATTAAGGGCCTTGCTCAAGGGCCCCAAAAGCAGCAGCTTGGTGGTGAATCCACATCAAATTCACGTCCATTTTTTAAAATGTATTTTCTATACAACAGCGAAGATCTTTAAAGAAAAGGCACAGGAACCGACATGATGAACAGGGTGTGTCCTGCTTCTCTGTGGCTTTGGTGTCACCAAAAACCAAACGGAAGGAACATGGAGAGTTTTGCTCTCAAACAACAAAAACAAAACTGTTACATGGAAGTGTTACCATGCTAACACTTCCAACAGTTTGTCGGTTCCTGTGCCTTTTCTTTAAAGATCTTCGCTGTTGTATAGAAAATACATTGACGTGGATTTGATGTGGATTCACCACTCAAGCTGCTGCTTCCGGGGCCCTTGAACAAGGCCCTTAACCCTCAACTCCGGGAAAGAGCATCTCTCAAATACGTAACTGTAAATATATGAGAAGGTTTGATTATTATTTTTCCAAAAAAAAAAAAAAAACTGTTGGAAGTGTTAGCATGCTAACACTTCCAACAGTTTTGTTTTTGTTATTTTGTTTAATTGAATTGAATCCATTTTCATCATTCCAGGGTCTTGGTGCCAAATACTCATTAGTGAAATGTATCTAGTGTGCAAGTGCTCAAAGCTAACGTCTTCCTAACTAGCCGAGTCGCTAGTTTTTTTAGAGAGAGAGAAGATTTCGCAAAGAACAACGTCGTTTATAGTGAAGGTTTCCAAAGGTTCATGTTTCCACAGGTTCTGAGTGAGAGCACGTTTCACTTCCTGTCAGCTGCATTCGCAGTTTAGCTTCAGTGCAACTGGAAACAATAAATAAATAAATAAATAAATAAATAAATAAATAAATAACATGTATACAATTAATTAATTAATTAATTAATTAAATTAAATTAAATAATAAGCTCCACCATACACCAGATGTATCCTGGGTCCTATGACGTATACTGAGGATAAATGTATCCTTACGTTAAACAACAACTTATGCCTTTAAAACACCAAAACCCAAAAAGAACGCAGTCCACTGGATTGGTGATGTTTGAACGTCTCGATGTTTTCGAGTTCCTTTAGCGTGAGGGAAGAAATGTCCGATATTAGAACTTTACTTCCCACTTTAGATTCATGGTTCATTTAAAAACTTTCTAGTTCCTTTCCAGTCAGATCAGTGTCTGACCCCAGTTAAGCCTGCAAAGCCTTTCCACATGGTGGTGACCTGAAAGCGTCTGAGAAGCACCTCACTCTGTATATAAGATCTATTCTTCTCTGTGTTCTTCCTTTTTTAGGTGTCAGATTTTAAAGGTTTATTTGCACTTTGTCTCATACTGTTTTAGGATCTTCGTCACAGGATCATCATCAGATTTCTTTTCTCTTTGACGTTAATAAGACAAAAGAAAACACTCAGAAAGAACGAAGAACAAACTCACTCTGTGCTCACACTGGAGACTCCTTCCCCTAATCAACTCCATTTCATAATCAGCTTTAGCGAGATATACAGTATATATACGATTCCTGGGGTAAATCATTACTATAGAAGCAAAATAAAGTTTTCGCTATACTCAGTCAAAATTATGTGGACACCAACCCACCAGAGCTCTCACGTCTTCTTGGAGAACGTCTCGGTCCAGAATCTACACGCCGTTACAAACAATAATCTGTTATATCTGCGTTACGTTTTCAAAAGTCACACTTAGGAACTAAAATACTGGTGTGATTAAATGATTTAACACACCAACAGACTTTTTCACATCTTGTGGAACATCTGGTTGAGCACTCTACCTTCCTTGTTGGTTCTACATTGTTGGTGTTCAGCGTTATTTGGTGTGGATTTTGCATTTGGAGTAATTTAGAAGTTCATTTATGATCTTAATGATCCAATGGTGCACATTTAGAACTGGTGATGCTCAGGTGTAACAGACAGACTACATGTAGAAGATTCAGGTTTGATGGCACCACGCAACAGACAAAAAAAAAAGTTTTTTTATACTTGAGAATGTTGAAGTTGGACGTGTGTGTGTGTGTGTGTGTTTGTGTGTGTGTGTGTTTTTCGAGAATAACGGTGAAGGGTCTCACCTGGAGGTAGCTGCTCTCGCAGTATTCGGCCACATTGCGCAGGTTGTTGTAGTTTTCCAGGAGCGCATTTCGTGCGTCTGGGGCTTGCTGAAGGATGGTCGTGATCTCCTCCGTGCAGCTTTGCTCCTTCATCGCTGTTCGAGAGACACGGAGAGACAATAAGAGAAAGAGAAAGTGTGTGTGTGTGAGCGTGCAGCTCCGGAAACTCCGTCTGCAGAAGTGCGCCTGTGGGCTCGCGCTGCGAAAGCAGAAGCGGAGACGCGTCATCTAACACACACACACACACACACACACACACACACAAGTTCATCAAAACTGCACAGACCTGCTTCATAAACTTAAATGTCATTTTTCTAAATGTCACGTGACACCATTAATGGGTAAAGGAGTCGGTTCATGAAGCGACTCAAACGAGTCATAAGACTCCCTCTGTTCAACTTCCCTATAATGCTGCAATTTAAAGAGTCGGTTCAGTTGAGACAATTGATTCACAGGCTCTAAATCAGAATCAGAATCATTTATTGATTTCATAGGGCAATTGTTTGGTTGCAATTGATCACAGTAAAGATTAAAGCAAAGATTAAAGTACAAATATATAAATAAATATACATATTAAGGTATGTATTAAGTGAATCAAAACGTGTAGCAGCATGAAATTGTGAAAACCAGATTCCAAAAAAATACATTAATTATTATTATTATAGAAAATGACCATTATTATTATTATTATTATTATTATTATTATTACTGCACTGAGTGATTCGATTCATTTTAACCAAATGATTCAAATCAAAACACGATCCGTCAAATGAGTAGCAAGAAGATGTGTCCAAATGTTTGTGGACAACCAAACATAAGAATGTTATGTGCTTCTCGGAGCATTCCATTCCACATTTAGTTTTTGTTTGTCCATATAATAAACACCACCCATCTGGGAAGATGTTCCAAGATGTTGTGAATATTTGCTAGTAAAGTCAGGTACTGATGTAAGTGAGGTGAAGATCCCTGGGGTGCAATCACTTTTGAAACTCTTTGTTCAATAGGGTTTATAGTTCTATAGCAGGAGATCTTACACACCTTCCAACCCAGATCTTCATGGAGCTGGATTTGTGCAGTGGAGTTGTTATTGGGCAGTGTATATTACACTTAGTAGTAGTAGTAGCGCCCCCTTGCGGTGATTTTGTGGATTCTTTTACAGCTGCTGCACGTTTATATTTCATTACTTTCATAATAATGAGTTATAATTTGCTCTTTTCCTTCCACAAGGGTGTTTTAACCCCAAATAATTTCCAAGAAGCTACATTTTATGTTCACAGCACCAGTTTAGACTATCTATTAACTTCCACTTATCCAGATGAACAAACTGAACTTCCAGGTGTAACTGCACTTAATGAACATTATTTATTCACATATTAGATGTTTAATATGCAAAACAAGTGGTCAGTCATTTATTTATACAGCTTTATTCTACCATAAAATGTATTTCATTCAATTTTATAGTATTTATTTGTACCATAAAAAACATAAAAACATGACACACACATTGGCAGATCCTGAATCCGACTAGGAGAAACACGGTCCTGCCGAAACGTGCATTTTTTAAATATTGGAAGTATTAGTTCATACATGTTCTTATATACAGTCATGAATTAAACAGTGTGTATGAAATAACTATAAAACATAACCCGTGTCAGTAAAAGCTACTGAGATATGTTCATTAAAAGCTAATCTGAGGTCCTGCGCTCTGCGATCAAGTCGCAAATAAATCGAACAGATGCAACGAATACGAAGGCGACGGTGAATCCGGCGTAGAACATCAGGATGACTTTGAGGCCGAAGAGAGCGTCCGGGTCGCTGATGCTGCGCTTGTGTCCGAGTCGTGTGTACACCCCGAGTCTGATCTCGCCAGCTTTTTTGCCTTGGATCCAGCAGTAGTACGTCCCTTTGTCCTCCATTCTGACTGGTCTGAAATGAAGATGGTGACCCACATCGATAAACACACGCGGGTTGGTTTGCATTTCTTTCATATACTGAGAGCGATAAAGCGGCGTAGAGCCCCGATCCCACGCCACCACGTGCTGGGGTCTCGCTTTGGGACAGGACAGGACGAAATCGGTGTTCGTTGGGTGGTTATGGTAGTAGACCTGAAGTCCTGGAGAAGCCTGGTTGCTGAACGCAAGGAACTCCAGCAGGGCTTGTTTCTGTGGATTCGACGGAGGTTTTGAAGGGCAGAACGATTCACAACTTCTGACACTGAACTCGGCGCCGTGTTCGACGCCGCTCATCCCAAAGTGAGGAGGAACCGCTGAGGAACCGCATGACGTCACATTTTTGTTCTCCCTAAGATAACGTACTTGTAGATATTGGCTCATGATGTAACAGAGCCCGACTCGGACCTGCTCGCCCTGGACGTCACACCGGTCGCACACGGACCATGGCCAGTGGCTGGTAAACACTTGAAAGTGTTCACTCGGATCCAATTTGAGGTCTTTTGGTTGTTCAATGATCCAGGGAAAGAGAACATTCCGAACGACCTGAACGTCTACATTGTAGCCGTAGAAGAACTCCCCCGAAGCGGTTCCACAGACGTAATGCCCAGAGTCGCTCTGCTGAGCCCTGAAGATGAGCAAACTGAACATACGGATAGAAAAGCGGTCGTGAAGGTTCACTTCTCCTCCGATTCTCGACGGATCCGTTATGATGGTGCCCGAGAAGTCGGTGAGAACTTTGGTGTTGTCAGTACCGAGGTCTTTCTGATAGTACCACACGACGGATAGAACGTCCGCTGGTTTACAGTGACACGGCAGCTCCACGGTCATGTCAGCTACGTACGCTGCGTTATCGAAGACGAGGAACGCAGGACATGATCTAGTAGTGAATATGTCCTCCTTGTCCTCAGGGGCTTGATAAGCACCCAGTAAGAGAGGACACAGGAACAGGAACAGTGGTTTAGGAGACAATTGCATGTTGAAGCTTCTTCTGAAGGAGTGTTTTGATTTGAAAGAGTGGTTTGTGCCACAGAACTGTGGTGATGTCATCGTGTCACACTACATTCATTTGATTCGAATCATCGCTTGTTTTTTTTTTTTTAAGTTTTCAGAGGAATCACAATCAGGCTCAGATACTCGCAGATGTGGAGACGATAAATGAGAAATGATTCGAGTATAAATCACCTTCCACATGAGGAGCTGAGCAAAATAAAATAAATAAAAGAATATAAAAACAAAATACATTTTGTAGAAATTATATATAAAATATTTGTATTGACAGTTTTATTCATTTTGTCATCAATAGAATACGATTATTTCACATTTAATTTCGAAATATTTTCAAGACTAGTTTTGTTACACGCCAACAGATGGCAGCACGGGGCTGCACGCACAGTCACAGGAAGCACCGACCTTTCATAATTGAGTGTGGCAAAAGACATCATCCTGTGTACATCAGGATCTGTGAAACCGGTGCTCTTCTGCCCACGTGTGCACAACGGGCTCAATTCACACGTGAGGTTCTCTCCGGAAACAACATGATCTCACTTTCACACTCACCCTACACGCCAGATTTGGCTCGTGTGGACTTCGCAACTTCCTGAAGATGAAGACAGCTCAAAGATTGTCGTTTTTGACAGTGGAGATCCGGTGGGAATAGCAGAAGGTGTTCGACACGTTCCATTTTGAAGGTGATGGTGTGTAAACATAAATAAATGAAGTACTTTCTTGTAAACAGAGTGAAACTCGAGACGTTTTGATGCCACCTCATATATAAACTGTTTTAACTTAAATGCTGAAAAACTCACCAGAAACGTAAACTTTTAAAAATCTTTTTAATATTAAAAGTTTGTCCATGAATCTAATCAGCATAAAAACTATTCAGATTTTCCCCACTCCATACTTTACCATCAAACCCCTGATCATCTCCGCTTCCTGCTCTGTGTTTTCCTCAGTCCGTTTCTCAAACTCTGCAGATGGTTCCTTCTTGCTCTGAGGAACCCGAGGAGCACCGAAGAGGCTAGAACACTTCTCCATAAGGTTGTGGAAGAGACGCTTGCACACACCTCTCTCCTTTTCACTGAGCAGAGACATGTTGAGGCCGAAGCGGCCCGTGAGTGAGAGTCCCTGCAGCACTGAGATCACGTCTGCTTCGTCCCCAGGCTTCAAACACTCACACAGGACCGTCAGAAACTCGCCCAGGAGCCCGAATCCCACCTCAGTGTGGAACATCTCCTTGATGTTCTCTCCACCCAGCCTGAGCAGGAGAGCATACTTCTCCTCGGAGCTTCCCTCGAACCTGCGCCAGTCCCGACTCAACTCCGAGGCGCTCCGAGGCAGCGACTCACACAGTACCGACTGAAACAGCAAACGTGCATCACGTCATTTCTACATCAGATCCCACACAGAAATCATTCATTCATAACAAGAGCAGGACTCGTGTTTATTACATTATTCCTGTTTCATCATTTCAAACCTTTTGTGATTTTATACATAATATATTTATATCATTACACGGTTTTTTATTATATTCCTCATAAAATCATTTTATAAGAATATTATTCAATAATTAAAAAAAATACATGATATATATTAATAATACAATATTCAGATAAACACAAATAAAAATTATTATAATAATGAATGATTCGAATAAATCATTTGAGTATATTATATTATATTATAATTTATATATATATTTTTCTAAATCTATTCTTCCTAATAGCATTTTATTAAAATATATATATATATATTTAATACAATTATTAAAATACAAAATATATCATAAATTATGATAATATTTTTACCTCATAATTTCTATTTATTATTCTAAAATAAATAAATAATTTCATTAAAAATAGTTATTTTATTACACTTTTAAAACCCTTATAATATTGAATTTTTATTTACTGAATTTCTTTTTATTTTAAAATAAATAAATAAAATGTTAAATTCCATGTAAGAAGTAAGATTTGTAATAAATTAAAAATATTAATAATATAATATTAATAAAACAGTTATAATGCTTTTACAGATGTGGTTATAAACAAATGCTTCTGATTGTTTGGACTGATTTCTGTTATACTGATATTTTATACCTGATTCGATCTAATTGTTGTATTTCTTCATGCTTTGTGTGAATATGAAGTGCTTTAAAGTCGTTTATTTCCAAGCTAAATTTAAAGCTTAGTTTTTCCGGCTATGGATCCTGTCGGATAGATGAAGTTTCAGTAGGAGAAAAGAGTGTTTAAAAGGTGATAAATGATCAATATAAACAACAATCCGTCCGGACCTGCAGTGAGTCCGTGTTGGTGGGATTCGTTTGGGTCTTCACAGTGCTGACGGGGTTCCAGGGCTGATTCCGTGCAGTGTTCTTGTCCTTTTTCTCCAAAGGCTTTAGGTGAGATGCCTGCACAATGTCTCTGAAACATAACAAAACACACAGCAACACGTTCCATCAAACTTCATCAAACCACAGACACTGGTTTATACAGGACGTGAGATAGAAGATGCACATCTCAGGTACACAGAGAGATTTTTTTTTGTTTTTTAGCAGAAATCGATGACATCATTAACATGGGGCTCAGTCGTGGAAGGAGTCTCCAGTTTTAGAAGAAGAGCTGCTGCCAAGCTCCAGGACCAAAAGTGAGATTTTGAACCAATAAGGTCGGTAGACAATGTCCATTTTGGAAAATTCGATGAGGATCAAAGGTTTTACGAAGCTCCGCCCCCTGATCGCTTTCTAAAGTGATTGACATGAGGCGCATCCTATCACAAACCAGCATTCTTGATTTCTAATTGTTGTTTTTTTCTCAGCAGTGTAATAATCCAGTCTTTTTATTTAATTATATTTATCATGTTATATTACAGATTGTGTCTATAAATTAGGACAATTTCATGCAGATCCAAAAGGAAAACGTGTCTCTTACCGGAATTCTTCATAAGTAGCCACTTTTTGGTGAATTGCGCGGAATTTGGCGTCGTTTTCCCTCTGGTACTTTTGATCCGCTTCCACTGCGCGTTTCAGCTCCTTTTCCAGAGCCGAGAAATCAATAGCGTCGCATTTCTCCATGTCTAAAAGCGTTTCTATCGGAGCTTTCTGGTTTTATTGGGTTTGTTTATTGGTCACCATGGCAACCACAGCGCTGTAACCCCGCCCAACTCTATCCTATAACACACAAACACACAAACACACATACATGTGCAAGGAAGCGGTGATTTGGCGCCCCCTAGTGTTGGAAATTAAAACGGATAAAATAATAATAATAATAAAACAATTCTTGTTAGATTGATTATTTATATTTCTTTTTTCTTTACATTTCCAATATCTCCCATCTACACACTGAGCAGGGGCCTCACTCAGGGGCCCAGCAGTTGCATCTTGTTGTTGCTTGGATTTGAATAAAATTGTGCAGAGGGTACAAATAAAATCATTTGGATGAATCCTTGATGCACTTCAAGTTCTAGATATAAAATCAGTTTATCAATTCCTGCTATTATAACCTTCACTCTTCTGGAAAGATGTTCCACTAGATTTTATAGGTTTATAGATCTCTGGTTTCTAGTTGAAGAAGTGACTGGAGAACATCCTGTCCATCCACAGACTCATATACAGTTGTGTGTATTCGACACTGAGGGAACAGTTTAAATGAGAAGCACAAATTCCTTATAAAGGCAGGTGTTCAAACACTTTCGAATCACCTCTAAACACCAGGACTTTGCGTTTCCTCTCCTTCCATCTCTGCATGCGAGATGTTCTGATTGAAGGAACCTGATAAAGGAAGTTGAAGCGGTTTGAAGTCTGTGTCTGAGCTCTTTATTCCAGCAGAACTGGAGCAGTTTGGAGAGAAAGGTTTTGTTAGGAGGACGCAGAAAGATGGACGCGATTAAAATCTGCATACGTCCGAGGATTCGAGTGAATTTGTCACGAAGGTCACAAATTCATCCGTCACCAGCTTCCTAGTGGAGATAAGATCAGCTCATCTAATCAACAAAATCCCATCAACAAGAAAGTTCATTGTTCTGGTCAAAACCATCCAGATCTACTCAAATGGCTGATTTTAAAGTTCTTAATGTAACAGACCAAAAAATAAAACTCGTCTTTTCATGCTCCTGAGATACCACTAAACCAGTCCCATTCTCCTTCCCAGGACTTTCTGATTAATCCTGATCTTTGAATCAGGATCTCAATCTTCATTTGAGGACCACTTAGTGCAGATGAGGATGCACAGGCTGAAGGCGCAGCCATGAGGTTCCTGTAGAAGACCAAACTGAAGACCCATATTGATCTGGACTGTAATTAATAAACAATTACAACAAATTAGTGCTGCACGTGACCAATTTCACACTCATTCGCATCAGTGAACAGCTGAGAAGAAAGAGAACTTTAATGAATTCTGTGTGGAGGACGAGGATGAACTTCAGTTTGGTTCCTCTTGAGGTTTCTACAGAAGTCATCACTGGCTCACTTGGTACAGAGAACCTTAAAATTTAGAAATTAGAAAAGAGAAGGAAGGAGGGAAAACTGAAGAGGAAAAAGGCAATACAAAAGAAATGAGAAACAAGGAGAAAAACAGAGGGAAAGAAAAAGAAATGCAAAAAAAAAAATCAAAAGAAGAAAACAAGGAAGAAGAGGGAAAGGGGGGGGGGGGTAATAAAATAGAAAAAGAAAGACAGTAAAGATAGAAAACTATACTCGTCTCTTCTTTCCTCCGTACCCCCAGTGATGTTTGGAAGCTGTGGTCAGAGCGCGTGATCAGCCATGATACAGCACAGCGCACAGAGGGTTAGGGGCCTTTCTCAAGGGCCCAAGAGTGGCAGCTTGGTGATACTTTACCCCTGCGTTCGCACCTCCCCGAAAACACACGCTGGAGACATTAAACACTTTCACTGAAGTCTATTTAGGAGCAAATTAAAAAAAAATAAAAAATAGCAAAAAACCTGAAGTGCAAATTTAAAAAATGTAAATAAAATTGAGACAGTTTAATGAGGAAATCAGGAGGTAAGGACACTAATGAAACAGACGAGCATTGATGGACTTTCAATATTTTATTGAAAAGGCTGAAGCCGAGTGAGAGCTCAGGCGATGCTCCCGGCGTTTGAAGCGATCCTGGGCCACAGATCTGCACACTCCTTCGCTACGGGTCCTGTAATCGCTGAACCTATTAAACAGAAGGGAAAAAAAAAAAAAAAAAAAAAAAA
Source organism: Silurus meridionalis (assembly GCF_014805685.1). Lineage (NCBI taxonomy): Eukaryota > Metazoa > Chordata > Actinopteri > Siluriformes > Siluridae > Silurus > Silurus meridionalis. The sequence goes on from NC_060897.1 coordinate 2,477,105, forward strand.
AAGTTACAGCTGCACCAGACATCAAACAGTGGAACCGTCTGGAAGACGTTCTTTTGTTCCATCACGGATTGAGGTTGAACAGTACGGTGTAAACCTGCCACCTCACCCAAGAGTGACGGGTTTGGCTGTTCCCTTCCACGACAACTCCCTCGGCCACGTGTGGACGGAGCGAGTGCTTTTTAGAAGGGGGGGGAGGGGCAAGGACGAGGACGTCCTGCCGTGATAAACGCGCTCACCTTTCATTTCTCCTTTGTTGTTCACTATGACCCCCGCGTTGTCTTCGAAATACAGGAACACGCCGTCTTTTCGCCGGTACGACTTCCGCTGTCGTATCACCACCGCCGGATGCACTGCAACGCAACAACAAGCTCGTGTTGGTCATATCGAGGACACGTGAGACGCCACGTTCACTCGAAGCGTGCTTGTGGGCGGAGCTAGCGACAAAACTGAGGAAAGTGCATTTTTTTTTATTTACTATTTATTTTCAAATAGAATTACAGGTAAATCAAATCCAGATGTCGATTTTTCCAAATTATATACGGTGTGGCCAAAAGTATTGGGACACCCAGCCTTTCTAGCACATATGCACTTCTACAAACTGTTACCAGGAGGCCTATGAAGGACATGGATATGGTGGGATTGAATTCTCTTTTGTTGGAACTAGGAGATCCAAACCTGTTCAAGCGTTACACAATGCACCTGTGCACAAAGCCAGCTTCATGAGGATACGCTGGTTTTGGAGCAGAAGATCTCCCTCTAGAAAGCTCTACACCCTCAACCCTCTCACACACTCCACAAGCACACGTCATAATTGAATAGAACATCTCCACAGAGGAGTGGAGGATATTACCAACAAACTGAGATGATGTTTAGAAAGAACTATAGTCAGATTTTAGTCATGCTCACAAAGCTGAATAAAATGATTGACAGGAGGCTCATCCAATCACTAATTCGTACTCAAGAGATCTTCCGTAGTAAAAGTACAGATCTATTAAAGGGGTGATGGAACATCAGAAGAGACGTACCCTTCTTCCTGAGCTCTGGCTTGCCTTTCTTGACCGTGGCCATGACCATGTCACCCACACCTGCAGCAGGAAGCCTGTTCAGACGGCCCTTGATGCCTTTGACTGAGATGATGTACAGGTTCTTGGCACCTGATGAGAAAAACGCAGTCAGTAAAGACCAGAATAGTGAGAAGATCCACTGTATAAAATCAAACGAAGTAACGGTGTTCCATCACGGATTGAAATTAAACAGCACAGAATTTATCGCTGCCATCTCACCCAAGAGTGATGGGTTTACTATCTCCTTCCACGACAACTCACTCAGCCACTGAGCAGACCAAGCAAGTGCTTTAAAGAAGGAGTTCAGACGAGACCAGAACACAGGAATAAAAGATGAGAAGAAAAAAAAACTACCAGTGATAAACTCCAGCTTCATATAGTTTCCTAGCCTGATCCTGGAGAACCTTAAAACTTCAGAAATCTGGTCCTGCAAAGCCCTGGCTTTAAAACCCAGTTATCCCAAAGTAGATCCTCCAATCTGTTTTCCAAACCTTAAACATAAAGATCTTCCCAACCTTGGTCCTGGTGTACACCAGGTCTCCAAACACCAACCCAAGAACACACATCTTCCTAAGTCCTGGAGAATCTCCATATACTTTCCCTGACCTCATAGAAAAGAAGCTCGTTTCAGAATTCTGCTCCTGCAAAAGCCTGGCTTTTTACCACTGATCCTGGAGAACTTTAGGTTCTCTCAAAGCAGCACTTTAACCTAAAATCTCCCAAATGTAGTTGGTAAACCTGGACCCCCAAACTGGTCCAGGTTTTCCAACCTTAATCCCCCCAAAAAAAACCAGATCTCCTCAAACTAGATCCTGGAAAGCAAAGGTTTTCCAAATCCCAAACCAAAAGAACCCCAGGTTTCCTTACCCTAACCCAAGAGAACCCCTGTTCCTCCCAACCACAATACATGAGAACCCCAGTTTTCCCAATCCTAACCCAAGATCTCCCAACCTAGGCCCTAAAGAACATCAGATTTGCCAACCTCAAAATCCAAGAAAACCCCAATTTGCTCCTGTAGAACCTGGAAATCCCCCCCCAAAGCCTAACCTCAATGCCATCCCTTGTCCTACAAAACATCAGGTCACAAAAGGAGATCCACAAGAACCTACAATCACCTGCAGAACACTAATGTGCACAGGAACCAACAAGGTGCACGTGATCAGCACCAGCAAGACACAAATAACATTCTGGATACAGTCATGAACATCATGAATCTGAAGCTCTCACACTTCATGGAGAAGTTACCTGTGTTGTCTGCGCAGTTGATGACCGCTCCAACTGGGAGACCCAGCGAGATGCGGAACTTGGCTCCAGAAGAACCTCCACGTCCTGAAAAAGAAGACCACCACCGTCAGCTTAAAGCAGATTCTTGTAGACCAACACACGTGTTCATACATGACATGAATCACCATCATTCCTAAAACAAGCTCTGAAACCCTCCTCCTCTCAGACACGAAGCTCCTGATGAACATTTCTGAGGATCTTAAATATTTACCCCTAAAACCTCTCCATGATGAAGACTAAAAGCCCATGCAGCTTCTCTGAGAATGCTAGTTTCCTCCCGCGCGCAGCTAGCATACTAATCTCCTTCATATCAAAAAATTTCCCTTAGGTTTAACTTAAATACTTATTTTTTTAACAAACACAAATAAAAAATAAACATCTCAGACCATCATGGTGACCCCAAGCTCGGTTTTAAGGTTCCTCGTGAAGACCCGAACCGCCATCCATTTACAAACCCGGTCCGAATCGAAGCGTTTTTTTAATCAAATTAAACCGTTTTTTTAATCAATATCCACCAAAACATCTCCCACAACACTTCCTAAAGCAATAACGTTCCCCAAAACACGGTTTAAACGCGTCCATTAGTGCGGATTAAAACGGATTCCACACTCCGGATCTTTACCTCTTTTAGACATGGCTGCCGGAAGGGTAAGAGGAGGGAGGCAGAAAGGAACGCTGGGAAATAGCGTCGCGCGCACCACAGAGAGCAGCGCTTCCGCTTCAGAGCTTCTCAGGACCCCATGTTCGTGTGTGTGTGTGTGTGTGTGTGTGTGTGTGTGTGTGTGTGTGTGTGTGTGTGTGTGGGTGGCCGCCACATTTGCCTGATCAATAATAAATCTAATAAACGGTTTTATTACAGTTTATTCCATTCCTAAATTATGTGAATGTGTTGAAAGTATTAGATGGATGTCGAATTAAACTTAACTCTTGGTTATAACGCGATATAAGCGTATTATGTAGATAAAGCCATTTCAAAAGCATTTTAAAAATCTACAAATTACATTAAAAAGAGTAGAGATGACAGAAGATTTAACCCAGACATTAGGGGGGCACAAGCCAGTGCACTCTTAGTGCCGGTCCCAAGCCCGGGTAAATGGGGAGGGTTGCGTTAGGAAGGGCATCCAGCGTAAAACATGTGCCAAATCAAATATGCGGATCACAAAGGAGAATTTCATACCGGATCGGTCGAGGCCCGGGTTAACAACGACCGCCACAGGTATCGTTAGCCGACAGGGTACCGTGGAAATTGGGCTACTGTTGGTCAAGGAGGAGAAGGAGAGGAGGAAGACGCCTACAGAGACGGCAGGAAAAGGAGCAGTGTAGGAGAGTAGAGGTTCGGGTTGGTACTTTAAATGTTGGTACTATGACGGGTAAAGGGAGAGATAGCTGATATGATGGAGAGGAGAAAGGTAGATATGCTGTGTGTTCAGGAGACCAAGTGGAAAGGGAGTAAGGCCAGGAACATTGGAGGTGGATTTAAACTGTTTTATCATGGTGTGGATGGGAAGAGAAATGGTGTAGGGGTGATTCTGAAGGAAGAGTACAGTAAGAGTGTAGTGGAGGTGAAGAGAGTTTCTGATAGGGTGATGATCGTGAAGGTGGAAGTTGAAGGATGATGATAAATGTCATCAGTGCCTATGCTCCACAAGTTGGCTGTGAGATGGAGGAAAAGGAAAGATTCTGGAGTGAATTAGATGAAGTGGTAGATGGTGTACCTAGGAAAGAACGATTGGTGATTGGGGCAGACTTTAATGGGCATGTAGGTGAAGGGAACAGAGGTGATGAGGAGGTGATGGGTAGGTATGGTTTTAAGGAGAGGAATGTGGAAGGGCAGATGGTGGTAGATTTTGCTAAAAGGATGGAAATGGCAGTGGTGAACACGTATTTTAAGAAGAAGGAGGATCATAGGGTGACGATAAGAGTGGAGGAAGGTGCACACAGGTGGACTATGTGCTATGCAGGAGATGCAACCTGAAGGAGATTGGAGACTGTAAGGTGTTGGCGGGGACAGTGTAGCTAGACAGCATCGGATGGTGGTCTGTAGGATGGTTTTGGAGGCGAAGAAGAAGAGGAGGAATGTAAGGATTGAAAGAAGAATAAGATGGTGGAAACTGAAGGAGGAAGAGTGTAGTGTGAGGTTCAGGGAAGAGGTCAGACAGGGGCTCGGTGGTGGTGAAGAGGTGCGGATGATTGGGCAACTACTGCAGGAGTGATGAGGAGGCAGCTAGAAAAGTACTTGGTGTGACATCTGGAAATAGAAAGCAAGACAAGGAGACGTGGTGGTGGAATGAGGAAGTGCAGGAGAGCATTAGGGGAAAGAGGTTGGCAAAACAGAAGTGGGATCGACAGAGTGATGAGAAAAGTAGGCAGGAGTACAAGGAGATGCGGCAGCAGGTAAAAGGGATGTGGCGAAAGCCAAGGAAAAGGCATATGAGGAGCTGTATAAGAGGTTGGACACTAAGGAAGGAGAAAAGGAGTTATACCGATTGGCCAGGCAGAGGGACCGAGCTGGGAAGGATGTACTGCAAGTTAGAGCAATAAAGGATGGAGAGGAAATGTGTTGACTAGTGAGGAGAGTGTGTTGAGAAGGTGGAGGGAGTATTTTGAGCAGCTGATGAATGAGGAAAATCACAGAGAGAGAAGGTTGGAGGATGTGGAGTTGGTGAAGCAGGATGTAGATAGGATTAGTAAGGAGGAAGTGAGAGCAGCGATTAAGAGGATGAAGAATGGAAAGTCGGTTGGACCAGATGACATACCGGTAGAGGCGTGAGATGTTTAGGAGAGATGGCAGTGGAGTTTTTAACCAGATTGTTTAACAGGATTCTGGAAGGGAGAGGATGCCTGAGGAATGGAGAAGGAGTGTGCTGGTACCGATCTTTAAGCATAAGGGAGATGTGCAGACCTGCAGTAACTACAGGGGAATTAAGTTGATCAGTCACACCATGAAGTTATGGGAAAGAGTAGTGGAAGCCAGGCTGAGAGAAGAGGTGACCATCTGTGAGCAACAGTATGGTTTCATGCCGAGGAAGAGCACCACAGATGCCTTATTTGCTTTGAGGATGTTGATGGAGAAGTATAGAGAAGGACAGAAGGAATTGCATTGTGTATTTGTGGATTTAGAGAAAGCGACGACAGAGTGCCAAGAGAGGAGTTGTGGTATTGTATGAGGAAGTCAGGTGTGTCAGAGAAGTATGTGAGGGTGGTGCAGGACATGTATGAGGACAGTGTGACGGCAGTGAAGTGTGCAGTAGGTACGACAGACTGGTTCAGAGTGAAGGTTGGACTGCATCAAGGATCGGCCCTGAGCCCTTTCCTGTTTGCAGTGGTGATGGACAGGTTGACGGACGAGGTCAGACAGGAGTCTCCTGGACTATGATGTTTGCAGATGATATTGTGATTTGTGGTGAGAGTAGAGAGCAGGTTGAGAAGAGCCTGGAGAGGTGGAGATATGCGCTGGAGAGAAGGGGAATGAAAGTCAGTAGGAGTAAGACAGAGTACATGTGTGTGAATGAGAGGGAGGGCAGTGGAGTGATGCGTTGCAGGGAGAAGAGGTGGAGAAGGTGGAGGAGTATTTTGAGCAGCTGATGAATGAGGAAAATCACAGAGAGAAGGTTGGAGGATGTGGAGTTGGTGAAGCAGGATGTAGATAGGATTAGTAAGGAGGAAGTGAGAGCAGCGATTAAGAGGATGAAGAATGGAAAGTCGGTTGGACCAGATGACATACCGGTAGAGGCGTGGAGATGTTTAGGAGAGATGGCAGTGGAGTTTTTAACCAGATTGTTTAACAGGATTCTGGAAGGGAGAGGATGCCTGAGGAATGGAGAAGGAGTGTGCTGGTACCGATCTTTAAGCATAAGGAGATGTGCAGACCTGCAGTAACTACAGGGGAATTAAGTTGATCAGTCACACCATGAAGTTATGGGAAAGAGTAGTGGAAGCCAGGCTGAGAGAAGAGGTGACCATCTGTGAGCAACAGTATGGTTTCATGCCGAGGAAGAGCACCACAGATGCCTTATTTGCTTTGAGGATGTTGATGGAGAAGTATAGAGAAGGACAGAAGGAATTGCATTGTGTATTTGTGGATTTAGAGAAAGCGACGACAGAGTGCCAAGAGAGGAGTTGTGGTATTGTATGAGGAAGTCAGGTGTGTCAGAGAAGTATGTGAGGGTGGTGCAGGACATGTATGAGGACAGTGTGACGGCAGTGAAGTGTGCAGTAGGTACGACAGACTGGTTCAGAGTGAAGGTTGGACTGCATCAAGGATCGGCCCTGAGCCCTTTCCTGTTTGCAGTGGTGATGGACAGGTTGACGGACGAGGTCAGACAGGAGTCTCCTGGACTATGATGTTTGCAGATGATATTGTGATTTGTGGTGAGAGTAGAGAGCAGGTTGAGAAGAGCCTGGAGAGGTGGAGATATGCGCTGGAGAGAAGGGGAATGAAAGTCAGTAGGAGTAAGACAGAGTACATGTGTGTGAATGAGAGGGAGGGCAGTGGGTGATGCGGTTGCAGGGAGAAGAGGTGGAGAAGGTGGAGGAGTTCAGGTACCTGGGGTCAACAGTGCAAAGTAATGGAGAGTGTGTTAGAGAAGTAAAGAAAAGAGTGCAGGCAGGGTGGAGTGGGTGGAGAAGAGTGACAGGAGTGATTTGTGATAGTAGGGTATCTGCAAGAATGAAAGGGAAAGTTTATAGGACTGTGGTGAGACCTGCGATGTTGTATGGATTAGAGACAGTGGCATTGAGTAAAAGGCAGGAGGCAGAGCTGGAGGTAGCAGAGCTGAAGATGTTAAGGTTTTCGTTGGGAGTGACGAGGATGGACAAGATTAGAAATGAGTTTATTAGAGGGACAGCACATGTAGGATGTTTTGGTGACAAGGTGAGGGAGGTGAGATTGAGATGGTTTGGACATGTGCAGAGAAGGGACATGAATTATATTGGTAGAAGAATGCTGAAGATGGAGCCACCAGGTAGGAGGAAAAGAGGAAGGCCAAGGAGGAGGTTCATGGATGTGGTGAGGGAAGACATGCAGGTAGTTGGTGTGAAAGAGGCAGATGTAGAGGACAGGGTGGTATGGAGACGGATGATCCGCTGTGGCGACCCCTAATGGGAGCAGCCGAATGAAGAAGAAGAAGAGATGACAGAAGATTTTAAAGATGGAGGAATCATTGGTTTTGATTCTATAAATAATCTTCTTTAATGGGATTCTCCCATTAGGGGCGCCACAGCGGATCATCCATCTCCACACCCCTGTCCTCTACATCTGCCTCTGTCACACCAACTACCTGCATGTCTTCCTCACCACATCCATAATCCTCCTCCTTGGTCTTTCTCTTTTCCTCCTTCCTGGTTCTCCATCCTCAGCATTCTCCAACTGATATACCCCATGTCCCTCCTCTGGAAATCCCCAAAGCCTAACCTCAATGCCATCCCTTGTCCTACAAAACATCAGGTCACAAAAGGAGATCCACAAGAACCTACAATCACCTGCAGAACACTAATGTGCACAGGAACCAACAAGGTGCACGTGATCAGCACCAGCAAGACACAAATAACATTCTGGATACAGTCATGAACATCATGAATCTGAAGCTCTCACACTTCATGGAGAAGTTACCTGTGTTGTCTGCGCAGTTGATGACCGCTCCAACTGGGAGACCCAGCGAGATGCGGAACTTGGCTCCAGAAGAACCTCCACGTCCTGAAAAAGAAGACCACCACCGTCAGCTTAAAGCAGATTCTTGTAGACCAACACACGTGTTCATACATGACATGAATCACCATCATTCCTAAAACAAGCTCTGAAACCCTCCTCCTCTCAGACACGAAGCTCCTGATGAACATTTCTGAGGGATCTTAAATATTTACCCCCTAAAACCTCTCCATGATGAAGACTAAAAGCCCATGCAGCTTCTCTGAGAATGCTAGTTTCCTCCCGCGCGCAGCTAGCATGCTAATCTCCTTCATATCAAAAAAATTCCCCTCAGGTTTAACTTAAATACTTATTTTTTAACAAACACAAATAAAAAATAAACATCTCAGACCATCATGGTGACCCCAAGCTCGGTTTTAAGGTTCCTCGTGAAGACCCGAACCGCCATCCATTTACAAACCCGGTCCGAATCGAAGCGTTTTTTTAATCAAATTAAACCGTTTTTTTCATCAATATCCACCAAAACATCTCCCACAACACTTCCTAAAGCAATAACGTTCCCCAAAACACGGTTTAAACGCGTCCATTAGTGCGGATTAAAACGGATTCCACACTCCGGATCTTTACCTCTTTTAGACATGGCTGCCGGAAGGGTAAGAGGAGGGAGGCAGAAAGGAACGCTGGGAAATAGCGTCGCGCGCACCACAGAGAGCAGCGCTTCCGCTTCAGAGCTTCTCAGGACCCCATGTTCGTGTGTGTGTGTGTGTGTGTGTGTGTGTGTGTGTGTGTGTGTGTGTGTGTGTGTGTGTGTGTGTGTGTGGGGGGGTGGCCGCCACATTTGCCTGATCAATAATAAATCTAATAAACGGTTTTATTACAGTTTATTCCATTCATAAAATATGTGAATGTGTTGAAAGTATTAGATGGATGTCGAATTAAATTTAACTCTTGGTTATAACGCGATATAAGCGTATTATGTAGACAAAGCCATTTTTAAAAGCATTTAAAAAATCTACCCATTACATTAAAAAAGAGTAGAGATGACAGAAGATTTTAAAGATGGAGGAATCATTGGTTTTGATTCTATAAATAATCTTCTTTAATGGGATTCTCCCATTAGGGGGCGCCACAGCGGATCATCCATCTCCATACCCCCCCTGTCCTCTACATCTGCCTCTGTCACACCAACTACCTGCATGTCTTCCCTCACCACATCCATAATCCTCCTCCTTGGTCTTCCTCTTTTCCTCCTTCCTGGTGTCTCCATCCTCAGCATTCTCCTACTGATATACCCCATGTCCCTCCTCTGCACATGTCCAAACCATCTCAATCACACCTCCCTCACCTTGTCTCCAAAACGTCCAACATGGGCTGTCCTTCTAATAAACTCATTTCTAATCCTGTCCATCGTCATTACTCCCAAGCAACATCTCAACATCTTCAGATCTGCTACCTCCAGATCCACCTCCTGTCTTTTACTCAATGCATGTTTATTATTATTATTATTATTATTATTATTATTATTGTTATTGTTATTGTTGTTGTTGTTGTTATTATCATCATCATCATCATCATTATTATTATTATTATTATTATTCATGGTGCTTGAAGTGCTTGAAATATAATCTTAAATACTTATCACTATAATTTATATTATTATTATTAGTGGTAGTTTTTCTATTATTATCATTTTTAAATCATTATTATTATTATTGTATTTATTTTTATTTATTCTTCTGGACACTTCTGGATACATGTCCTAATGAACAGTTAATATATCATAGAGTAGGAAATCTATGAGGAACGTATTAATTGTAACTTAACAAAAAAAATCTTTATTCAGAAAAAAAGATACATGAAATGAGATTTATGTTAAACAACATGAATAAACAGATAATATCTTTTGAGATGACTGTTTTAGGACCATACTATGGATCATCTGGTTTAAAAGTGCTACATTTATGGGGATAAAAAAAAAAGAAATGCCTGGAATATTTACATAATGCTAATTTAGAAGTTCTAAGATCTTCCCAGCAGAGTGGTGCTGATTATAACAGCATATGGAGACTAAATGTGTAATGGGATTTTCGAAAAGCATTTAGAAACTTATAATCAGGTGTCCACAAAATTTTGCTCATAACGTGTATGTTGTACTGTGCATTAAAGTTTATATTGTATGATCTAGAATTTGTTTCATTTTCATGGTTAATTTTCTCCTCGATCACAAGAAAGAAAGAAAGAAATCCCCCACTAGTGAAGAACATCTTTGAGTTTTACAAGAGGTAAGAAGTATTTCAGCTGAATGTTTGGAGAAACCAAGTGTCCGGATGCTGAGAGTGTGTGAAGCTGTTCTTCATGCTGAGGGAGGACTTTTATAGATTAGTTTGATGAGTTTGTTGCATGGGAACAAAAGGAACGTGCACGTGTCTCTCAAAAACTATCAGTGTTTCCACACGTGCACACGTGAAAGCTATAAAACAAGTATATGCTAAAGAGGAGTTTATATAAGGCCACACACACATACACACACACACACACTCACACTGGGACGTGCATTCGCTTGATATTTTATTTTTCTAAAAGTTTGTTCACCACAAACACATTCTCACAGGTCACAGCGTGGTTCCTGCGAGTGCAGATGGAAGATGGATCCCAGAATGCAAGTGTTTTTGACGGATGTCTTGGATCTGGAGGGGGTTGGAGGAGGTCAGCGTTGGCACTCGGTACAGCGCAGGTTGTGTTTCTCCCGGCTAAACGCTAAAGCCTTCATGGGATGGCATCCAACCTGGGCATGCGCTCTCTCTCTCTCTGCCTCTCTCGCTCCTTCTCTCTCTCCATCTCCTGCTCCTCCATCTGCTTGAACGCGTCTTCGTCCGGCCGCTGGCGCTGTTCACACGTGGCGTGAGGGTGCGTCTGCCAGGTCCCGTCTCGGTAGGTACAGAAACAGACAGTCCATTCGTCCACCTCCACTCGCTCTCCAGCAGGAATGATGCGGTTCCCGGCGAAGCAGTTTGGACCTTTAAGAGGAAGGGACACGAACATGCAGGTCAGAGGAAGGGATGAGGAACATCTGGAGCGTTGGATAGGTAGAGAATATTGATTGTCACATCTGGTAATTAAGTGGAGAAAAGCAGTTCTGCTGAAAGCGTCATCAAGAAATGCAAAGCAAAAACACTCACATTGGAGACGCTTTCCATAAGCAAATTCACCAAATATTATATATTTGCTGTTACAGGTCTTCTCAGTCACTTTGCAGCGTTTCTCAGATCAGAAATGAAATTCTCTGAACTACTTGTTCAACCTCCACAACATTTAGTCACTTGTGCTCATCATAAAAACATTTCTTGATCAAATTGCGAAAGCTTTTCTAGATTGATGTAATGGATTGTGTACGAGTGTCTGCTGTTTCCTACATTATCAGTTGTTTATATTGATCAAAATATATTATACTGCTTTCACCTGAAGAGTTTTAACCCCCAAAACATCTCAACATCAGTTCATTGTAAACGTCATTGAATGCAAAATGATTAAACCGGTTTTCATCATCTGTCGTCTAAACTTTCTATTCAACTTTATTTTTCTGTAAATGTGTTGAATTGATGAATTGTGCAGATGAATCTTGAAGGTCACTAATGAAGGCGAGTGAACGACATCAGATCAACCAATAATCAACCAGTTCTCTAAAACAGGTCAAAGGTGAATCTGGTGAAGCTTCAGTTGGAGACTGAATACAGACAAAACACAGAATTATACATTCTGAAAACGGATCAACGAATAAGAAAAACACGTGTACAGTAAAAGTGTGAATCCTGTTCAGTGTCTTACAATCAATATAAATCTAATACCCAATCAAATAAATACATTTGTGCTGAAACTCAGATTTTAAACAGAAGGAAGTCAAATTTTGTGTATTTTCAGTCACTGTGATCCAAAACATCGTTTATATCAAGAAACACTGAAACTGTGCATCACACTGAAAACATGAATAAACATTTAGATGATTTTGTTTGTGATCAATGACGAAATGACTTTTAATTCTGATGTTCAGTGACACAAATACTTACTTTT
>NC_060897.1:2494167-2516667 GCF_014805685.1 Silurus meridionalis
AGCATCACCAAACACACCACCAAGATGACAACTCTCTTAACCCTATTAAGCACCTGCGGGCCTCAAGCGGAAGGTGGAGAAGCTTCATGTGTCCAACATCCAGCAGCACCACCATGTCATTATTTAGGAGTGGAAGAGGATCCCAACAACAACCTGTGCAGCTCTGGTGAATTCCAGACCCAGGAGGATTAAAGCAGTGCTGCAGAACGATGGTGATCACACACACTGCAAAGCGACTGAGAAAAACTGTAACATTAAAGATGTAATGTCCCTGTTTGTCCAGAAGATGGCAGTAGACATCATCAAATCAATTCAATACTTTTTAAATATATAAATATATATATATATATATATATATATATATATATATAAATATATATATATATATATGATTCCTGTGTGTGATTATTTAAGGTTTCTATAGCCATGGCCTCATAATGTCTGTATTAAAGGTAGATTGATTCATGTAGGACACACTACCATACTTGGTATAATACAGCTGTAGTTGGACCACACGTGGCATAGGATTGGTCCAATGAATCTGCTTTGTTATCACGATCAAACTTGAAGCTCACAGCCGGATATGAACCATAGAAACATTGTCTTTTGGGGTTCGAACAGAAACGATTTTTCTTGCGGCATCAAAAAGCTCGCTTGTAGGAAAGGGGTACATGGTGGTCCACATGGTATCAGTCAACAGAAGCTGTGATTAGAATGCAAGAAAGAGGGTCATTAGTGCAAACTGAAAAGGATATGGATTCTCCTCGAGCGGTGTTTAGGAATGCTGGAGAAAGTGGAGAAGGAAAACTTTCTAGGTTATAGAGTAGTTCAGAATTCGATGGAGTTCTCACCATCAATCCTGCGTCTTTTCCAGGGGAAACTCCTGCTACCAACTCAGTGGCAGGTGAAGAAACCAAAGTTTTTGGGTTTGGAAATGGAGATGCATGTACACGTGAAGAAACGAGAGAAGCTTCAGACACCAAGCAGCTCTTCACTCATGCTATTATTTTGTCCAGTAAAATCGTTAGAAACGACACTCTCGTTTTTAGCCCCGCCTTCACAAGGCTAATCTGGTTAGCCGTGCTAATAGGATCGCTAATAACATGCCGTGATGTAATCTGACAAGGACACAGGACGTCTCTCCAATTATACTGCGCTGATACTGTATGCCCACTCATTATCTCCTGATAAATCCATTCTGTGTTGATACACATACACACACACACACACACACACACACACACACACACAGAGCATGGCCAATGCTAGCAGTGCTGTTTGCTCATTGTTCATTGTGCTAATAGAGGCCGGATTAACATGTGGGAACGAGAGGGTAAACACAAGCCTCCCATAGTCACACACACACACACACACACACACACACACACACACACAGTAGAAAAGACCTCCACAGCCTATAATACTAAACAGCATCCATTATTCTTTTAAAGCCATATGTGCTTCTTTCTTAACCTGTTACCACAAAACCCTATAAGACGTCTCTGGACGCTCCATGAAGATCTGCTTTACATGGGCTGGATTGGAAGATCTACAGCTATAGAGCTATTGAACACCTTTGGGATGAATGTTTCATCAACCAAGGCCTCCTCACTTTACCTCCATCTGTACCTGACTGTACTACTGCCTTTTTGGCTGAAGAAAACTCCAGAAAAAAGCACACCTCAAAATCTAGTGGAACATCTTTCCAGAAGAGTGGAACGTAATACTGTATAACGCTAATTGGGCACTTAAAATGGAGCACATACCAAAATCTAAAAAAGAACCAATTTATACTTAAAACAATAACAAATCCGTAGATAAAGAAATGATAAAAAAATATACAATTTTATATTCAATAAAGAAATTAAGTATATAAAATCGTGTAGCCAATAATGTGTAAATCAGGTTTCAGTTAAATTTCGGTACAATTAGAAGGAAGAAATGCGGGAAAGCAAATTGCTTGTCGTTTTTTAATAATACAATTTATTATTATCAACTTTTCAACAGTTTACATTTTTAAACATATTTTAAAAAATGCCTGCTTTATTCAATAGTATGTAAAATAATATTTTATAATATAAAAAAAAATCTATAAATTAAATGAATGCAATACACGTTTTTTTATTATATTGATTAAATTGAGTAATAAATTTATTTAGCAAAATATTTAATTGATTCAATAAAATTAAATAAATGGAAAAATTCTATTAAATAGTTTGACATTAGTTTGACCCCATTTGGGTAATACAGATACTATGTGTGTGTGTGTGTGTGTGTGTGTGTGTGTGTGTGTGTGTGTGCTAAAGAATCCACAGCACTAGTGTTAACCGCTAAACACTTCCTGGTTTTTCCTGGTGTTTTTTCACACATTTATTCACAATGTCTTTTCTATACTCAGATATAAAAAATAAAGAAAACCGTTTTTAAACACTGAACATTTGTTTTACTGATGCACCAAGTTTGAAATCAAGCACCAAAATCCACCATGGTGCACACATCCGGCAATTAAAACCGTCCGTGTGGAAACATAGCAAAAGTTCAGTTTGCTGATGATTTGCGTGATTTAAAACACAACGATTACCTTAAAACTTTAAAACTTTTACAAGAATATTTTGTCTTCGTGCTTTTTATTCTACAGTTCAATTCAATTCAATACATTTTTATTTGTTTTGCGCTTCATCAATATTTGTCCATGAACATGTTGATTACAGATTACAGTATTAAACACTTAAAAAGTATTAATTTAAGGTACATTTAGAGCATATATATACATATATATATATATATATATATATATATATATATATATATATATATATATATGAACCCGGCCATTATAGAATTATAGATAATATGTAGTAAAATAAATTATTAATGAAGACAAAGAAAAAGAGAAAAGAAAGAATGGAAGAAATAAAGAAATAATTAAAAAAGAAAATAAAAAAGGAAGGAATGAAGACAGACAGACAAGATAGATAGATAGATAGATAGATAGATAGATAGATAGATAGATAGATAGATAGATAGATAGATAGATAGATAGATTGATTGATTGATTCACACAACACAGTATTAGACCAAATTAGACCAATCATATTAAAGGCCCTTGAAAATGGGTTAATTAGACCAAGCCCCGCCCCAATTAACATATTCACCCAATTAATTATATATAAACTCATAATTTAATTGATAATTATATGGAAGGTATAATTGGCGTATTATTTCACACACACACACACACACACACACACACACACACACATATATATATATATATGTTTCTTAAACAAACGCTGAAATGACATTCCAAAAATCTGTAATATGTACATAACTCCGCCCACTCGAGAAAATCATGCGGTCCGAAAAATGCTGTTTTTTTTTTTGTGTGTGTGTGTGTGTGTGTGTGTGTGTGTGTTTGGATGAATAAAAATATATGATCTTGTGCAATGTTTAATAAATTCATCGTTTTGGTTTTTATTACTCACAAATTGTTAATTAATTTATTATAAGGCACGCGCCAAGTGGATGAGCACGCTGTATGGGAGGGGAGGGGAGGGGGAGGGCCGGCTCTCCGGTTCCGTTCACGCCTCCTCTGCGCTCCGGTTCCTCTGCGCTCCGGTTCCTCTGCGCTCCGCAACACGTCGTCTTCTTGTTTTTCCATCACTGGACTCTTTTTTTTCTTTCCTCCGGCCTCCACCTTCCTGTTCTTCCTCCTCTTCCTCCTCCTCCTTCTCCTTCTACTCCTCCTCCCCGTTCCTTTCTTTTTTTTCCTCCTCGGTACATGGCGCAGAGGAGTCGTGCGAGCCGGTCGCCTCGTGTCCGTCCATCACCGGGCGTCGCGGATTTGGACGTGACCGCGAGAGAGGGGAAAAATTGTCGGTAAGACCGGTACCGTACCGGGTCAGGCTGCCGGTCAGGAGGGGAGGAAGAGACGAGCTGCGCCGAACCTAATATCTGTCCATCTCTCTTTACATCCTTCCATCAATCACATCCTTCCATCCATCCACCCACAGTGCATCTCTCTCTCTCTCTCTCTCTCTCTCTCTCTCTATCTTCAACTATCTATATATCTATCTCTCTATCCATCTCTCTCTCTCTTTCCCTCCCTCTCTCCCCCCGTCCATGTCGCGCGATGCCGCACGCGGATGCCGTTCTCGCTTTCGGAGGACATTTTCGGAACGCTAGGAGCCACCTATGGAAACTGGGGATCGAAATTTTAGAAAGAAAAGAAAGAGGACATCAGACGGGTCTTCCTTTGATTTTATTTCATTTCATCTCCCACCCTTTCCATCTGACTGTTGATTGATTGATTAATTGGTTGATTGATCGATCGATTGATTGGACCGGATCGATTCCCCTTTTCCCTTTGTGCGTTTGATTTCTTTTCTTTAAATTTTTTGCTCTTTTTTTCATTACATCCTTCCTGCTTTTTTTCCTTTTCTCCTTTTTTTTAAAATACAGGGTGCTTCGTTATTAAAGGAGCAATTTGTTGGTGTGTGTGTGTGTGTGTGTGTGAAGATGTGTAAAAGGTGTATTAGGTTCATATCTGCTGCTGCTCTGGAAGCTCCACATGTATGATACATTGCATATATATGAATAGAGAGAGATAGAAAGAAAGAAAGAGAGAGAGAGAGAAAGAGAGAGAGAGCAAAGCATCCCTCGGTGATTAGAAGCGTTTCTCCTCCACCCCCATCTCACGCCGACGTTTCATCCCGGAGCGGCGAGTATGACACGAGCTCAGAAAGCCGCACACGTACAGCCGCGTTAGTCGGTCGTGCTCGTCACGTGCAGGATCGTCCTCAAGGTCCTGCGAGCGAAAAGTACACGTGTATCGTGTTAGAATTCAGGTTGCAGAATCTGCTGCTTCTCTCGCTGGTCCTGTTGCATTAAAGGAGCACAGCACCAGGCGCCAGCCGAAGAGGCTTGTCCCAAATTTTCCTTCCTAATCAGTAATCGTCCAAACGCAACCATAAGGTTCCCGGTGCGTCCGCCTCCTTCCCCCTCCTTCCGCTCCAACCTGTCCCGGTTTTTCCAATCGGTCCGCTCCCCTCCGTTCTCCAATATTTATTTCCTGTACGTGAAGAGGAAAGGGGGTCCCCCCGTCGTGCAATGCAGCAGCATGGGCACGTTTGACCGCGGCGTGCAGATGCTGCTGAGCACAGTGGGCGCGTTCGCCGCGTTCAGCCTCATGACCATCGCCGTGGGCACCGACTACTGGCTGTACTCGCGCGGCGTCTGCAAGATCAAGACCACCAACGAGAACGAGACCAGTAAAAAGAATGAGGAAGTCATGACCCACTCGGGCCTGTGGAGGACGTGCTGCTTGGAGGGTAAGGAGCTCCACTCTCTTCACACGGTTTTGATCTTCTGCTTCTGTATTGCATGTCACATTTCAGGGTGGTTTGTTCCATCAAACTGATGTTCATGAGTGTATTTGGAGACAACGTTCAGTCAAGTGCAGAGAAGAGACATGGGTATATGAAGCGGTAGAAGAATGCTTAGAATGGAGACACCAGGCAGGAGGAAAAGAGGAGGGCCAAGAAGGAGGTTTATGGTTGTGGTGAGGAAAGTCATGCAGGTGCTTGGTTTGAAAGAGACGGATGTAGAGGACACGGCGATATGAAGGTGGACGATCTCGTTGTGGCGACCGTTAATATCATCGCCACATCATTTCTGTTCCTGGGTGGAAAGAGTTTGACTGAACATCACCAATCAAATACATGCTAACCCAGGGGTATCGAAAAACAGAGACAATCCCATATTGTTTAAAACGTATTTATATAGAATCGTTAGTAAATGCGTTTTAGTTATTTTATTAAAAAAGTAATCATTTGTGAGTTTTTTTCTAACAGGATCGATTCCTCCTCGCGAAACCGTTTCTCCAGTAAGTTCTCACAGCACCGCCGCTGCTACGTGAATATGACGTATCACAACTGTATCGCATAGAATACAGATTAACATGGCAGAGGTAGAGCTGCATCTTCCTGGAGACACAACAGAAAATGAAAAAAGGCCTGTTTGTGAAAGGGCCATGCGTTAGATGTTGGAAGACACTAAAGTAAATTGATGTCTGATATCTGTACCATGATGAATCGCAGAGCATCTTTTTTTTTCCCCATTGCATTGAATGGCATTGTGTCGAATCGAATGGAAATCGTACTGCACTGCATTTTAATAGGGGGTTATTGGTATCGTGTCCCACGAGTAGCTGCTTCATGTGTATTTAAAATGTATGGTATCTCTAATTCGGATGTTTGATGCGAACGTTGATTCGAGTTTCCTAGCGATTGAACCGCATCAATGAGAAGGTGTTTCTATTAAACTTATCACAAACTTCTCGCTCTGGAAACATTTTGGTGAACTCGAGTAAGATGTAAAAACGGATTTGCGTTTGTCCTCGTCCTCGTCCTCACGCGAGAGTGAGACTGAGAGTGCATGTCAGACTGGTTCTCCAGCAGCCGTGAAACTTTCAAACTCGCTATCGCTTTTTTGTTCCCTTTTCTTTCTTTTTTTTAGAGCACAGCATTTAGGACAAGAGTGTGCGCCGTGTACACGGAGAAGAAGGAGCAGACACGCAGTCAGGTGGTGATCTACTCTCAACACCAGAGCTGCCGAATGTACTCTTATAGCATCTAATTTTAGTAATGAAATAATATTAGCATCTTTAAATTATAGAGAATCGTAGGAAAAGAATTACCGTATTTTGGACTATAAGCCGCTACTTTTTTCCCACGTTTTGAACCCCGCGGCTTAAACAACGAAGCGGTTAATTTATGGATTTTTCCTGGGTTTTTCCCGGTTTCACAAACTTCAAGCCAAAAAACTGAGACCCATGGAGATTTTTAAACGCACAACGATGCCAAAAGATAAACTCCCAAGAGAAATAGTTGTGAAAGGAAGGAGGAAGACAGTGAACAATGACTTTCTTGGTCGGCTACTGTTTAGATACAAGCCGTTGTAACGCGTTGAGTCTGGGTGAAGGGAGAGCTCACTAACTCCAGTTACAACAGAAATCATATAAGCACGGACAGGTTTCCAAAACTTGTGCTTTTTTATTTTTCTTGGCAACAGCGTTACGGGTTAGTCAAAGAAACTTAGAAATGAGCATCAGAAAATAATAAGGACATATTCCTCGGCCTCTGCTGCTCTGCTCTTAAAGGAGCCACAACATATTTCTCCCGTTACACCATGTAACAGACACTGTCTTTCGTTAAAACCTGTGTAAAGTTCATTAGTTTCAGTTATTTATGTTCAAAATAAAAATATTTGTCAAATTCAGTGGGTGCGGCTAATATATGGGTGCACTTTAAAGTCCGGAAATTACGGTGCTCTTTATTAAAAACAAAAGGATTGGGACACCTGACTTTTCCAGTCATATGTGGTTCTTTCTGAAACTGTTACCACACTATGTTCCAGTATTACAGTGTCGCTGAGCACAAATCCAGCTCCATGAAGATCTGCTCTCCTTAATATATCAGCAAATTGGGACTAAATGGGACGCGTGTATCTTCTAGGTCACATTGTGTATAATGAATACAGTCACATAAACATTTGTCACACTCGAATGTCAACTTTATTCCTGTGAATAAAATATTTTCGGTTTGTTTTACGTAGTTAAGCTTCTATACTGTGCATTGTTTATATATATATATTTTTTTGCATCAGCGTTGTTGAGATGTATTGCAGATGTTGACTTTGGTCACATCTGTAAGCGTGTCCTCAACATCTGCTCACGTTTTTCTGCAGTCCATCTGTCAGGTGCAGTCCTAAAGAACGAGATGTTCAAGGGGACAACTGTTTAATGACTGGAGTATTCAGGACACAAACCTATCAAATACCAACGTTTCGGAAATAAAACATTTGGTTCTGTCATTAGGACTTGCTGCGTTATCGACGTTTCCTTGAAGTAAGATGTCCTGCTGCTAACGTTCACCTTGTTGAGGAAATGCCTCTCCCAGTTATTGTGCTTAATGCAACAACAGTTGGCCAAAAGTTTGTAGGACACCTGACCATAAGATTGTCTTCTTTTGGGAACCACAAGAACCACTTTTGGGAAGGATATGTGTTAGTGAAGGCAGATACTGATGTAGGTGAGGTGAGAAGGCCTGATAAAATTCAATAGGGCTGATGATCCGAGCTCATTTTAGATCTTCCGCTCCAACCCATGTTAAGCAGACCTTTATGGAGCCTGCTTTGTGCACAGGGGCATCGTCATGCTGGAACAGGTTCTGGTCTCCTAGTTCGAGTGAAGAGAAAAAGCATCTGATACAATTGTGTGCTTCAAAGTTCTAGAAAGAAACCACATATGACTGGAACAGTCCAAAACCTTTGACCCTATTGTGCGTGTGTGCATATAATGAGGTCGCGAAAGTGTTTATTACTTTTACATCGACAAAAAACTAAGTTATAGTGAGACAGCTGGTAAAGTTTTCGAAAGTATTGCGGTGTTTATTGGGGTTTTCTCGCCGTATCGTATCGCTCGTGCTTTAATACGACTCTCCCGCTGGTCATCGGTCATGCGCGAGTTCCTCGGTGCTTCCTGGTTGTAAATCACTAAACTCGGATCAGACGGTGAGCCACTGGAGGTGGAGCAGATTTACAGACCGTGTGTTCGCGTAATCTTCCCCTGGAGCGATCTCAAACCCAACCGGAGAGAGACAGGGCCGAGGTGTAAAGACCAGCGCTTCAAATATTTACATCCCATCGGCTCCTGGATCAGTGTGTGTGTGTGTGTGTGTGTGTGTGTGTGTGTGTGATAAACCTCTCAAGTGAATGAGGCACAATGAACGTTAGATCGTTACTGCAGTTGTTTCTCACAACACTAAGGCGATATTTTATACGTAAAATGTTACGACACATGCCGTCATTTCATATGAACGATTTCGGCGAAGAAAGAAAGGAGGCTCAAAAAGAAAGGTCTTTTCTTTTTTTCCCAGAATTCTGTGGGAAAGCTGGGGGTCAGAGCACAGGGCCAGCCATGATACAGAGGAGCAGAAAGGGTTAAGGGCTACGCTAAATATATTAACAATCCTTCTCGATTTTGAGATTGGTGATTGGTGATTGGTGGAGATCTATTGGTTATTTTTGTGATGCAGTTGCCATATGATCACCAGGGTAGTTAGATGTTGCCATCAAAGCTAGCTGCAGCTGACTAACACTCATTAGAAACCATGTCAGAAGTCCTTCCTCTTGCTAAAAGAAATTCCTGACCTTAACGAAATAATAAAATCTCGCAGTAGATTAAAATATGGAGAACGCTTTCAGAATAAACCATTTTTTTATTGCTTTAGTTTTGCACACTTTTTGAGTTCTGCAATTTTTCCTCTAAGAACGCTCGGTGATCTTTTTCTCCTCGATTAAACATGAGATGCACGTATACATCAGGAATTATTTGCATAAACGTTTTCAACACAATATTTCAACATTCAACTGCAACCTACTATAAGCCCCGCCCCTTTGCTATTTATTTTATATTCACAGTCCCTGTTTGATGTTCTAGGAAGATGTTCCACTAGATTTCATGGAGATTCGTGCTCATTCAGAGACATAGGTGTTAGAAATCGTTCAGTCAGGTACTTGTGTAGGTGAGATGAGGAGG
Source organism: Silurus meridionalis (assembly GCF_014805685.1). Lineage (NCBI taxonomy): Eukaryota > Metazoa > Chordata > Actinopteri > Siluriformes > Siluridae > Silurus > Silurus meridionalis. Next base: position 2,503,766 of record NC_060897.1, read on the forward strand.
CCTGGGGTGCAGTCAGCATGAAAAATTCATCCCAATAGGGTTTGGAGCTCTACAGTAGGTAACCCATGTAATGCAGATCTCCAACTCTTGTAGTGCAGAATTTCATGGAGGTGCACTGGGGCATTGTCATGCTGGAACAGGTTCAGATCTCCTAGTTGTAGGGAAGGAATACATTTAATGTAACAATCTGTACAATTGTGTAATAAAACTGTGTGGGAACAATTTGGGGAGGAACCAAATATGGCTGGGGGCAGGAGGTCGTGCAGTGGTGGACAAAGTACACAAACCATGTAGTTGAGTAAAAGCAGATCCACTCAGTAAAATGTGACTCAAGTAAAAGTAAAAGTGTCCCTTTAAATGTTCACTTGAGTAAAAGTACAAACGTATTGGCCTTCAAATGTACTTAAGTATCCAAAGTACTATGATTTATTATGACTATAATGTTCCTGTTATCATTTTTATCACAAGACTTTACTTAATCACATCAGTTTATGTAAAAAGACTCGAATGTGACTCTCAGCACACTGATCTATTAATAGAATGATATTAATGACTCAAACACTGATTGATTTCTTTTACAATGACCTTGAGCCCAAAACCTTCTTTTTAACTTCTCCAATAAAATCGTGTAAATGAGGTCACGTGTGTGGTGGTGATTTCGAGTCTGGAATTCTGTCATCATTTATTCCTCTATAAATGTTCTGCTTGATGTTGAACTGACGCTGAACCGTATGTTGGCGATCAGTAGATGCACCAAGCGCCAATCAAAACCAGTTTAAAACGGAGCGAGCGCTCGAACCTGATTGGTGGATCTCTGCGTGTTTAAACAGTTACGTTTTTATCCTCGTAAATAAAAAGGAACGCATGGTTTCGCAAAATTTAGTCGGGTAAAAAGTAAAATATTTATAAATAATAAATATTTGACTTCGAAATGTAATGAAGTTACAGTAAAAGTCTTCCCAAATGGAAATACTTCAGTAAAGTACAAATACATGAAAAATCAACTCAAGTAGATTAACGTTACATTTACTTCCTTACTGTCCACCACTGGTCACACGTTTTACCGAAATGACTGTAACATACGATTATTATATTTCTGTGTACCAGCGAGGATACACACACATTCATACGCACCCAAATTGGCACGATTGATGTGTGGTTTCCAGTGCGGATGCAGGTGTAGCTTTTGCGGCTAATCTGCTTTATTAATCTTCATTATTCTCACAATGGAGATGTGCGGCTAAAGCTGAGAAAGCGGTTCACTTATGTACCTCATTTTCGTTTCTCTTTTTAACAAGTTTCTCCCCTATTTCTCCACCAACGTTTCCAGCCAAGCAAAGCATTTTCTCTCTCTCTCTCTCTCTCTCTCTCTCTCGCACCACAGTGTTCACAATCGAACAGATTTTCAGTGCCGTGTGCATCCGTTTGTCGGCGGTTGCAGCACGTAGCTGTGAGCCGAGGTGTGAAAATGCTAATCTCTGACTAATTGTGCATTGTTTCCCACCCAATAGGTTTAAACTCACACACCTTTGTAGTTGCAGGATAGCAAATGCACACGTCGAGAAACTGAAGAGTTTTCACTGTGCAACAGTAACAAATAGTGGTTTGTTAAATGCATCCAACAGCTCAAGCCTTCATCAAAGAGCTGCTTTAAAGTATAAGTGCATGGATATCTCTGTGTGTGTGTGTGTGTGTGTGTGTGTGTGTGTGTGTGTGTTTGTGTGTATTGCAGATGAATAATGGTGAACTGCTGAACGCAGTAAAGCTATACAGAATAAAGCCAAACACAGTAAAGTTATACAGAGTAAAGCTAAACGCAGTAAAGATATACAAAGTAAAGCCAAACACAGTAAAATTATACAAAGTAAAGCTAAACACAGTAAAGTTATACAGACTAAAGCTAATCACAGTAAAGTTATACAGAGTAATCTAAACACAGTAAAGTTATACAGAGTAATCTAAACACAGTAAAGTTATACAGAGTAATCTAAACACAGTAAAGTTATACAGAGTAATCTAAACACAGTAAAGTTATACAGAGTAAAGCTAAACACAGTAAAGTTATACAGAGTAAAGCCAAACACAGTTAAGCTTATCACAGTAAAGTTATACAGAGTAAAGCTAAACACAGCAAAGTTAACAGAGTAAAGCTAAACTCAGTAAAACTAAACACAGTAAAGCTAAACAGTATAATTATACAAAATAAAGTTAAATACAGTAAAGTTATACAAAGTAAAGCTAAGTTATAAAGTTATACATTGTTTTATTTGTTTTTTTAAAAGTTATACACATTAAAGCTAAACAAAGTAAAGTTATACACAGTAACGATATACAGTACAGTTATACAAAATAAAATAAATACAGCAAAGGTATACAAAGTAATGCCAAGTTATAAAGTTATCCATTGTTTTATTGTTTGTTTGTTTTTATTTACAAAGTTATACACAATAAAGCAATACACAGTAAAGTTATACAGAGTTAAGCCAAAGTTATAAAGTAAAGTTATACATTGTTTACATGGTACATTGTAGTTATATTGAGTCCCTTATTTTAATATCCTGTAAATATTCCAGTATTTGGTGATACTCCAGTATTTTCTGGAAAACTCCTATATATGTACTTTCTGAGTAAAAAAGCTGCCTTGTGATGTTGAGTATTGCAGTCCATTAATATATGTTAGATTCAAAATGGAAGTTGAGTAATGATCTTTCATATATAGTACAGTTAATGTGATGTAGCTTATCATCTGTGCAATGGTCCCATTCTGTTTTTTTGAGCTGTTTAGGTTTATTAGTTGTTCGAGGTCCATAAAGGTTAAGGTTTTCGATTTTGGATCTAATGGTTGCAAGTTCAAATCTCAGCCACACCAAGCTACCACTTCTGGGCCCCTGAGCAAGGCCCTTAACCCCATAGCTGCTCTGTTGTATATGAGATAAATGATGTGTATCTCTGGATAAGGCCGTCTTCCAAAATACTGCAAATGTAAATTTTACAGTACGCGACTCCCATTTTGAAGTAAAGTTATCCACAGTATAAACAAACAGAAAAAATACACCATTTACCAGAAGAAAGCCGAAAACAGCCCAATGCCAAGCACTACCCACTTCCTAATTCACATTACTCAGCACATGTTTCTCTCATCACATAATCACAGGGTCAGAATCAGGAAGATTTCTAAAGGCACTATCGGATTAGCATGCTAAATCACCCCTTGGCTCAGAACATCTGTGTAGCATGCTATAAAGAGGCTCAGCGATAACTGACTTACCCAGAATGCACTCAACAGCAAGTGAGGAATAAAAAAAAAAAAAACGCTCCATATCCACCGACAGCATCTTCATGGCCTTTAGCGCAGCCATAACACTTTGCGAGGCGAACATAAAGCGCGAGAAGAGAATGACTTTGCGATATTGCATCAGCCAGTCAGCGCCGTTGTCACGGCGAGGAGACAGATTTCATTCATTTGCTCTTAATGCCAGACGATCGTTACTGTTTTATTGGTCTCTGGTTATCCACGTCGCTGTCTACAGCCATGTAATTATGTGACTTGGCCGTTGATATCAAGTAAACAGGGTGCGAAGCTACGACAACTGCAACAAAAATCCAATGTAGTCTCTGGACAAAAAAAAAAAAGTGTATATTGAGTGTTTTTAACCATTTTTAATTGCCTTATAAATATACACAATATGGCAAAAGTATTGGGACACCTACATTTCTCGGTAATATGGGGTTCTTCACCAAACTGTCCCCACAAACCTGGATTATAGTGGGACCTTAACCCTATTAAACTAAATAGTGGTTTGTTAAATGCATCCAACAGCTCAAGCCTTCATCAAAGAGCTGCTTTAAAGTATAAGTGCATGGATATCTGTGTGTGTGTGTGTGTGTGTGTGTGTGTGTGTGTGTGTGTGTGTGTGTGTATTGCAGATGAATAATGGTGAACTGCTGAACGCAGTAAAGCTATACAGAATAAAGCTAAACACAGTAAAGTTATACAGAGTAAAGCTAAACGCAGTAAAGTTATACAGAGTAAAGCTAAACACAGTAAAGTTATACAGAGTAAAGCTAAACACAGTAAAGCTATACAGAGTAAAGCTAATCACAGTAAAGTTATACAGAGTAATCTAAACACAGTAAAGTTATACAGAGTAAAGCTAAACACAGTAAAGTTATACAGAGTAATCTAAACACAGTAAAGTTATACAGAGTAAATCTAATCACAGTAAAGCTAAACACAGTAAAGCTAAACAAAGTAAAGCTAAACAAAGTAAAGCTAAACACAGTAAAGATATACACAGTAAAGCTTATCACAGTAAAGTTATACAGAGTAAAGCTTATCACAGTAAAGTTAAACAGAGTAAAGCTAAACTCAGTAAAACTAAACACAGTAAAGCTAAACAGTATAATTATACAAAATAAAGTTAAATACAGTAAAGTTATACAAAGTAAAGCTAAGTTATAAAGTTATACATTGTTTTATTTGTTTTTTTAAAAATTATACACAGTAAAGCTAAACAAAGTAGTTATACACAGTAACGATATACAGTACAGTTATACAAAATAAAATAAATACAGCAAAGTTATACAAAGTAATGCCAAGTTATAAAGTTATCCATTGTTTTATTGTTTGTTTGTTTTTATTTACAAAGTTATACATAATAAAGCAATACACAGTAAAGTTATACAGAGTTAAGCCAAAGTTATAAAGTAAAGTTATACATTGTTTACATGGTACATTGTAGTTATATTGAGTCCCTTATTTTAATATCCTGTAAATATTCCAGTATTTGGTGATACTCCAGTATTTTCTGGAAAACTCCTATATATGTACTTTCTGAGTAAAAAAGCTGCCTTGTGATGTTGAGTATTGCAGTCCATTAATATATGTTAGATTCAAAATGGAAGTTGAGTAATGATCTTTCATATATAGTACAGTTAATGTGATGTAGCTTATCATCTGTGCAATGGTCCCATTCTGTTTTTTTTGAGCTGTTTAGGTTTATTAGTTGTTCGAGGTCCATAAAGGTTAAGGTTTTCGATTTTGGATCTAATGGTTGCAAGTTCAAATCTCAGCTACACCAAGCTACCACTTCTGGGCCCCTGAGCAAGGCCCTTAACCCCATAACTGCTCTGTTGTATATGAGATAAATGATGTGTATCTCTGGATAAGGCGTCTTCCAAAATACTGCAAATGTAAATTTTACAGAACGCGACTCCCATTTTGAAGTAAAGTTATCCACAGTATAAACAAACAGAAAAAATACACCATTCACCAGAAGAAAGCCGAAAACAGCCCAATGCCAAGCACTACCCACTTCCTAATTCACATTACTCAGCACATGTTTCTCTCATCACATAATCACAGGGTCAGAATCAGGAAGATTTCTAAAGGCACTATCGGATTAGCATGCTAAATCACCCCTTGGCTCAGAACATCTGTGTAGCATGCTATAAAGAGGCTCAGCGATAACTGACTTACCCAGAATGCACTCAACAGCAAGTGAGGAGTAAAAAAAAAAAAACGCTCCATATCCACCGACAGCATCTTCATGGCCTTTAGCGCAGCCATAACACTTTGCGAGGCGAACATAAAGCGCGAGAAGAGAATGACTTTGCGATATTGCATCAGCCAGTCAGCACCGTTGTCACGGCGAGGAGACAGATTTCATTCATTTGCTCTTAATGCCAGACGATCGTTACTGTTTTATTGGTCTCTGGTTATCCACGTTCGCTGTCTACAGCCATGTAATTATGTGACTTGGCCGTTGATATCAAGTAAACAGGGTGCGAAGCTACGACAACTGCAACAAAAATCCAATGTAGTCTCTGGACAAAAAAAAAAAGTGTATATTGAGTGTTTTTAACCATTTTTAATTGCCTTATAAATATACACAATATGGCAAAAGTATTGGGACACCTACATTTCTCGGTAATATGGGGTTCTTCACCAAACTGTCCCCACAAACCTGGATTATAGTGGGGACCTTAACCCCTATTAAACTAAAAAGTTTTTCATGCTGACTGCAGCATGCCCCAGGTTTCCTCACCTCAACTACATCAGTACCTGACTTTATTAACACCCTTGTGGATGAATAAATCTCCACAAATCTCCACAAAATCTAGTGGAACATCTTTCCAGAAGCTTATTATAACAGGAAATGGGAACTAAATGTGGAGTGCAATTTACCAATCTTGCGGTCAGGTGTCCACAAACTTCCACATAGTACACAAAATATATACAATAATACATGGATTTTTTTGGGTGGTCTACATGTTCTCGATTCTCACACGGCTCTGATTGTAGACCTCACCTATGTGCGATTTTGACCACGATTTTGCTTCGCCTCGTGTATTGTCCTTGTGATTCGCTGAAAATCATGAGCAAATCAGATCATGAAGGGTTTTTTTGGTTAAGAAACTGACATTCATCTCGCCTTTACACACAAGTAAGAGTGAGCGGAGTAGTGTTCTGAGAAAGTGATTAATATCAGATTGGGACAGAGCCCTTGAGGAACGCTGTTTGAATCATCCTCATTTTTGCTTCACAGCCATAACTGGGTTGAATGTTAGTTATGGGGAAAACAGATCATTTTAGTGACTCGGTTCTTTGAATCATGTTTATCCAAATGAACGAATCTGTTTTGAGTCATTTAGTTCTACATACTACATACATACTACATACAACTTTGACTATTGTTCCAATAATGAAAAAAATGACGATACAGCTTAGGACAAATGATGATAAACTTAATGAGTAGCTTCACCTCTCGTATCTTCTTGTCCACGTTAGTACTTTTGTCACGTGACTTCCATAAATATTGGAAAAATAATGCCAGGATTCGGACCAAAAAAAACCCCACTGATCTATTGCATGGTGTAGCGTCTATGGGAGTCACGTGAACGAATGAACGAATCAGACCAGAGGACCCATGAATGAACTACAATTCTGTTTTTGTACATAACCTATGGAGATTTTGCTACGCTTGGTTTGTGCGTGTCTAGTAGAAAAAGAACGAATCAGTCTTTCAGACGACTCGTTCTTCTGAGTCACATTGAAGAGTCGTTCAAAATGAACGAATCGTTCATAAATTACACCACTATTGAAAATAATAGCCACTGAGCATAGGAAGTATAACTCTCATCTCAATCACTGGTGAATGCCAGGTGTGTGGGTGTGTGTGTGTGTTGCATAATAGCTATGTCACCTGTTTAGTCCGTCTGCAAGAAAAGATGAAAGACCTGCTCATCATTATTATCATGACGATCTCTCATCATCTCACTATCTCTCTTTCTCTCTCTCTCTTTCTCTTTCTCTCTCTCTTTCTCTTTCTCTCTCTCTTTCCCAGACATACACATCTTTGCTTCGTTTTCCTCACGCTTTCGCCCTCGAATGAACGCGAGCCTGAATTGGATCGTTACTTTATTAACACAATATGTCTGATTTACTTTGAGCACCATTAAGACCGGCTCATTTGCTAAAGCACAGAAAATAAATTGCACTCGTAATTTGTTTCCTGTCTGCCGGCGATCCTGCTAACAATGATGGCTGTTTAAAATAGCAGCGCCGCTGAAGCAGCTCATTTGCATACACTTTAGGCTTGTGGTCTTTTGTCTCAGACTTGCGTGGAGCACAAAGCGAGCGGTCAAAAGATTTTCTTTCCCCTCCATCGACATTGAGGTTACACACTAAAGCGCAAGGAGTGAACATTGTATGGACAAAAGATTGTGCTTTTCGAACATCCCATTCCACATTCAGTCCCCATTTACTGTTATATTAAGCTCCACTCTTCTGGGAAGATGTTTGTGGAAATTCATTCAGAAGCAAAATGTGTTAGTAAAGTCTGGCAATGATGTAGGTGAGGTGAGGAGGCCTGGGGTGCATCCCGAAGGTGTTGGAGCTCTATAGCAGAAGATCTTCCACTCCAACCCATGGAAAGCAGGTTTGGGTCTCCTAGTTCAAGTGAAGGAAAAGATGCATCGGATGACGTCTTATATAAGTGTGTGGGTGCGGTGGATAGATTGGACGAAGAGGGCTGGATTGGTGCACTGGTGTTCATCATCGCTCCAGTCATCTGTCCTCATCAGCATGCTGCGTTTTTTTCTTCCTCCCAGATGCAGACTGTACCAACACATTTGAATCACACACTAATACTAATTCATCGTGAGCCGTTCTGTCTTTCCTTGGCTCAGATCAAGAAACTCGCCAGATTCCTGGATACTGTGATTTACATTTACATTAACGCCTTTTGGCAGACGCCCCAATTATCTCATTCATACATTTGAGCAGTTGAAGGTTGCTCAAGGGATTTGAACTCACAACCTTCTGATTAGTAGTCCAACATCTTAACCACTGAGCCATCTCTACCCCTGAGCTACTCATAGCTAAGTAATGCTGCTGTAATCATAAATCGTACACCTTTATTAATGCTGGGTAAAGTTGCCTGGGTTACTGATCAGATGGTCAGGGGTTCAAACCCCAGCGGTGCTGTACCGTGATTGATGTTGCGCTCCGACCCATTTATAGCATGTGGCAGACCTACCAGAATTATTTTATTTACGGTACGAGGTTGAAGCATTTGAGGTGTTCCTGTGTGTTGTACTTCAAGAGCTTTTACATTAAGTTTATTATGTTCTGTTTACATTAGAGTTTCTATCCAATCAGATTTGAGCCATCACATGTTGCCAGGGTCGAAGCAATCTTTCGTAAACCTTCGAAAAGACAAGCTCCTTCTTTAGATCAATACGAAAGAAAAAAGATGACAGAAGGTTAATGGGAAGGACGATCCGCTGTGGTGCCCCCTAATGGAAGCAGCCGGAAGAAGGAAGAAGTTAATGGGAAACTACGATACATTTTTCGTGTTGAATTTCACAGAAGCTGAACACCGATATTAAAACTGTTTTAAACGAAGCTAAAATGCGACAGCAGCTGTTTTTCAGGAAAATAGCGAGGTCTTCACAGCGAACGCTTTTATCGAAGACAAGACGATACGCATTTCTCGATGCACGATGTCTAGACGTCGCCGAACGCATGACAGCGGAGCACCCCGACCTCCCCCTCCCCCACTAACCACCAGTGGTAAAATTGATGTGAAGCCATTACAGCGGCTGTGAGCAATTATAAAGAATTTATCTCATTCGTGCCGTAGCGCCGCAACGTTAACATTAGGCCAATATTCTGATAGCGTTTAAAGCAACTCGCTCTTCTAACTCTCCCTATTTTTTTTGGGGGTTCCTTTTTTCCATCCTTCCTGAGATCCCACCATAAATACTGATTACAGCCACATCCAGTGGCTTCACTACTTTTCCCCGCCGACGGAGATGGAATCCGCAGCATCTGGGTGCCGTGATGAATCGCTGATGTCCTTGGCGCAGTTCATTTGCAATCCATTACGGCGCATTAGCTCGGTGTCAGAGACCAACCCAAACACGATGCATCACTACCGAGCCGAGACGGAACCCGTCCGATTCCACAGCTCACCCCCCTGCACTGTACACACCAGCCAAAAGCGCCCGCATACCATCTTTTCTCTTCGCTAACGCCTCCAGGATGAGATAGGAATTCGCCGTATGTGTGGGTTTTAGAAGGAAATGCACACAGAAAACATTATGCCTCTGTAGATATGGCGTAATGAGAAGAATAAGAAACGACACGCTCCCATGTTGTGCACTTAGGAGTGGATTGTGTAATGAAATACAGGTCAGTATTTTCAGTAAAATGGTGCAAGTTCTCACACCTACTGTAGCTGTGGATCCCAATCCCATGGTCACTTCCCATCATTGACAATTTAAAGCTGCCGTTAATGTCTACAGAGCGAAACTGACTGAACAGATCAAAAGAACGCTTCATTTCCATCATTGGTTCTATATAGAGTCGTCTAGAATTCTGCCGCTGGAAATCACACACGGATTAAAGTCAGATTACATTTATTTGAACAAATTACGATAAATAGTTATTATTTAGTTAGTTTTTCCTGGTGCTGTTTTTCGCGTGATTTTATTATTATTATATCCTTTCAACGTTATTTTCGGTTCGTCATATTTATTTTGGGACTCAAGCCGTTTATGAAAATCAGCCAATCAGACCAATCAGAATCCAGAATTCAGCAGCGATTGGGTGATTATTTATCCGATTCCTTGTGTCACATCGTTTACTGTATACTGGAGAACTGTTTGGAGAAAATCTCTTCTGTGATGTGGAAATCAAATACAGGTCTAAATGAATAGAGATATCTTCTCATTTGACAGGATGCGGTTCTCATTCGATACGCCTTCAAACTGATCATGTTTTACATTTTATCTCCCCAAAAATAGATTTTATATTAGATTATATAATATTAGGTTTATATTAAAGGTGCAGTTGAGAACCAGGTTGTGTTGGACAAATAAAATGTAATGTAAAAAGATTGAAGTATATTACTACAGCATGTTTTTCAATACGCACGGTTACTATGCAGTAAAAAATTTATTTATATATATATATATATATATATATATATATATATCTTTATGATAATAAGGAGATTTAAAATGTAAAGTGTATATAAATTAAATGAAATGTAATAGATTTTTGTAAAAAAAAATCAATATATAAATATCATATAATAGCTAATTATTACATAAACATTTTATAACTTAATATTATGTAATTAAATTATATAAATAATATAATCAATATGATAATATGAAAAAATACAAAACATTATCTAACGAATGATTTTTTTTTTTTTTTTTTTACAAATGATTATAAAATGATTATTATATGATCATTTGTAAATATAAATTCACATCCATAAGGTAATATTTAGTATTTTATTCATATTATTTTATCATGAATAAAATACTAAATATTACCTAATGAATGTAAAAAAAACAAATAATTATAAAATAAATATTATTATTAATAAGATAAAGTATTAAAAGTATTAAATAATAAAGTATTTTATTAAGAAATTAAGTCAAATAAATAAATTAAAATACTAAATAATACCTGTTTTTTTCAATATAAAAAGTAATAGTTTTTATATAATAAATCAATAAATATAACTATTAAAACAGAGAAAAATGCAATTATCCAGCAACATATTGCATATTGTTTGTTTATTTGTCGTCACGCGCCTGTAGCTCGACCCTGTGGCGCTTCTCCCAGCCTGTTAAACAGAATAACTACGCTGATATCTCAAGCAAATCCACAAAAATCACATTTTTCATGCCCTCATGCGTTTTCCCGCTCGCTCCCGGCACTCTGGTGGGCAGCGTTTCATGAAATCAATGTCAGGTCAATACGATGAAGTCAGACTGAATCTGGAGACATATCTGCGAGGAAAAGGAAGAAACACACAGATTTACCACCCATGAGTTCACACATCACAAGTGCAACATGAAAACACATCACGCGTCCACGGCGTCCACAGCGTGAAGGTCTGCAGCTCCACGCCTCGCACTGCAGGAACCCACAAAGTCACACAAACGCAGTTTAAAAGATCAGCTTTTAACATTTATTTATTTATAAACCGTTAATCATTTGAAAGGGAGAAAGATTAAGAGAAGAAATTACAAACAAAGTAAAAAGACAGAATAAACCAATCAGTATAAACTAAATTCTGGATTCTGATTGGCCGGAAGGTGTTGGTATTATAATTTCTATGGGAACAAATCTAGATGAGTTGTTATTTATGGAAAAAGTATACAGTGCCAACACTTTCGTCACAGTCAGAGTTAACATTTACGGATGTTAAATGTTTTAAAAAAGTAACTTGTTGAGTTCCAGTCCAGCATCGACAGTTCATATACTCGAAAAAAGTCTAGACCTTTCACCGTTTAAAAACATTTGGTGCATCATGAAACGAAAAATACAACAAAGGAAACCCAGAACTGTTGAGCAGCTAGAATCCTGTATCAGACACATACGGGACAACATTCCCCTCCCAAAACTTCAGCAACTGCACTTCTTAGTTCCCAGATGTAAAAAGACAGAAGACGTGATGCTACACAGTGGTAAACGTGACTTTTTAAAAAGTGTTGTAGCCATTAAATTCAAAATGACCTTGTTTTTTCCTCCAAATGGTAAATTTTCTCAGTTTAAAAATTTTATTGTGAATAGAATCTGAATTTTTCGGTTTTCATTTTATTTTTATATATATATATATATATATATATATATATATATATATATATATATATATATCAATGATCCTGGATGTTGTGGTGGGATTTATCCCTTTCCTTATGGAGGTTGGGAATGTCGAGACTCGACAGTAGTAGAAGCTGCTGGTGTCTGTGTGAGTTTGTTTAGCCAACAGCACCATTTGCTGCGAGAGCGAGCGATAAACATGACCATATGGGCCACTGTCAGGGCACTGTACTCACACACACACACACACACACACACACACACACACACACACACTATACATTATACACACTGTATATACACACACATTACTCTCACTGTACACACTTACACACACTATACACACTGTATATACACACACATTACTCTCACTGTACACACACACACACACACACACACACACACACACTATACACACTGTATATACACACACATTACTCTCACTGTACACACACACACTATATATACACTATACACGCTGTATATACATACATTACTCTTACACACACACACACACACACTGTATATACACACACACATTACCTCACTGTACACACACACACACACACACACACACTATACACACTGTATATACACACATTACTCTCACTGTACACACACACATATATATACACTATACACGCTGTATATACATACATTACTCTTACACACACACACACACACACACACACACACACACTATACACACTGTATATACACACATTACTCTCACTGTACACACACACACACACACACTATACACACTGTATAT